>NW_016910939.1:5194-54298 GCF_001483705.2 Eufriesea mexicana
GTTGTTTTTTATCTTTACACATGATTATATGTTAAGCCTTGGAATGTCGTCCCGGTATTTCGTTCGGCCCTTTGTTTAGAATAGACCGTGTGAAGGCTCTGAAAGTTCTCAAGTACCATTGATGAGGCCCTAGGACCGCAATGTCCCAAGTAGAAGGTTGTTTATATCCTTAATGTCAGCGTCCTTTGATTTCTTTAGCACCTAAGCCACCACTTAGGTAATCCGTAACAAACAACTATATATCACCCTTCAAGAAGACAAGCACAATTATCTAGATTGTTTAAACAACCACCACCACCGAAGGACGCTGAAGTTAACATACACCCCCAACATCGTAGCAACCAATCAGCAGAGAGACCAGGATTATATAACCACCGAGAGAGTCAGTACCAGTGAGTCAGTCAATAACATTCGAAGAGTTCAGAAGAGTTATCCGAAACTACTGCATAAAATACAGTCCGCTATAAACACAACGTTCCTCAAGAAATTTGGTTCGTCATTAACCGTCGCCAATTGAGGACGACCTACTGACGATATACATTATACATCACTCATATGATGTGAAAATTACATATTTAAATAAACACGCATACTTTATAGTTAACGCTATTTATAGTATTTAAAATATCCAATGCAAGATTCACAAATTGAGAAACTAACATTCAAGATACGAATATATTACATCACGTAAGAATGTATTAAATTTTAACTTTTAGCTGTATAAAATAAAATCATATATAAAACAAAACAATGAAATATTCGCAATTCGTCATAATATCGTGTACTTTATATATTAAAAAACGCAAATGCAAAGAAATCTAAATAATCGCAATTATCTTCACTTTTGATATTCAAAATGTTTATGAGAAGTTCGAAATCGTATTATCAGAAGAATCGAAGAAACAATAGCGAGAAGAAGGTATAGCAGAAAAAATAAACAATAGTATATCAAAGACACGAAAAAGATTTTTATCACCAAAAGAAAGAAGAAGAAATGGAAATAAAAGATTTGAATAACCACTTATACAAAATGACAGTATCCGATAATAGTGTTTAATATTATCTCATATTTTACGTGTTCACAAGTTTCAAAGAGGTGTATAGATAATGATACATAGTTAACGCTGCTTATAGTACATTCAAAATATCCAATGGAAAGCCCACGAATGGAAGAAACGACACTCGAGACGAGAACTGGCTGAAAAACGTGTCGAAACACATTCCAAAGCGAAGATGCGGCTGTATCAGCCATCCATTGACCGTCACTTAGCATTTATCAATACCTGCCATCCAACGCCCATTATCCTATTGACACGCCACGGTGTGAAAGAAGAAACTCTTAATTGCAATTACGATATATTTCCTCGTTATTATGCACTTCTTAAAATGTTCGCTACTTTCCTCCCTTCCTATCTTTTCCACCGATTTATTTTAATGTAATTCTCGGTGCACGGTTAATTTCTCTAACTTAAATCACACGCACACCCTGTGCATATACAGGGTGATGCAGTTAACACTGAACCTGCCACGGTCAAATGACCAGTGAATGGAAGAGAAGTAGAAGCTTTAACTCTTATCAGAGGATTTCAGATAATAAAATAGACTCATGTTGCATAGAAATTTTATTGCGTTCCAACCCTTTGCACTCGAGAGGCGGCTCTCAGTCGCCATTTAATCAGATTCTAAAGATCACTGTTAATTAATATCTCGAATTTAAAATTGCCCAACCACGCGTGGAATACCGAGGTAAAATAATTCTACGTCTTACAATTAATTTCCACTGCTTATTTACCGTTGTGAAAATATCGTCGATTTCGTGGCAGAAAGTCTTCGAATTACTGTTTCTGTAACGGAAAGATAGCCGAGTGCAAAGGGTTAAATGAAACAAAATTGGTATATTTTTACTAATAAAGGAATCACGTAATGTAAAAGATTGTCGCGATAAATCTTCCGTTTGCAACAATCGGTGAACCTGTACTGGCATGTTAAATATTACCAACACTAGCGAATACGTTTATAACACTTGTCGAAGGTATTACCAACTGCTTTACGTAAATAACACGAAATATAAACCTATGCGCGTGCAGCTATTGCAATATTTCGAGATGGGACTAAAAATGTCCCAAAATGCATTACGGTGCATCAAAAAAGTGGGAGACTTTTAATCCCAGCGTGCCCCAAAGAGTTAAAAGCGATAGCAGGGCGAACAGGTGTGTGGTCTTAATTCTAACAGGTGATTTTTGGGAAATTTAACGATGAAAGAGGGAAGATTAAGTATAACAATAATAATACAATGATAATTCTGTGGTTTATTGCGAGTAAATTGCACGATAATGTATAATTATAAAACGCTACTATTATTATTGTTGATAACCACTATCAACGAACTATCTACTCTATGATCGCAGAAAAGAAGAAATACAAAGACACGAATATAAAGTCCCAAAATGCAGGCACGATTTGAATTTTGCGCCATTTGTGCGGAGGTATTGCCAACCTAAAAAGAAGACAGCCTGACAGTTGACAGTTTAGGGTTATTATGGAGCGCTGCATGAAAGACGCATCTTCATTGTTGAGCAGTATTTACAATTTTTAATCGAAAACCTGTGTTTTGTATTAAAATTACTTCTTTCGTGAATTTTGGAACAACCTATATAAACTTCATACAATTCTGATATTACAGGAACTAAACTGAAAGAGACCAAACTATACCACCAAATCTGAAAATTAAATAATTAAATCTGTCGCTGATGAGAGATGATGTCTGATGATTTTAAGCAGAGTAAATACAACAGTGAGGTTTTACTTCAGTAGGTGGTGTTACTTTTATACAATTTTTATACAATAACGACACACGTGTTTACAGTTCGATTGTTTTTTTCAGACCTAATTAGGCACTAGGTGTCATACACCCACAGTTCGGTCCCATTAAAAATGTCCCAGCATGCATTTAACTAATTTATAAGGAATGATAGAAGAAAAAAATTATATTAAAAATGGAAAATCGATATATAGGTTCAAGATACTTTTCGAAAAACCTACAAAGCCGATTTTTGGGGGTTTAAAGTACTAAACGAGTTAATCACATAAATAATTTCTCATTTTTATACGAAATTTCAAAATCATTGATATTTCTTAAATGAAATCTTAACTCTTTGTATTAGAATGACGAGATTAGGTCGTCACGAGTTCTTCGTGTCAAATCTCACGATTGTAAGCTACACTAATCACGCGACCATAATTGTATTGCACACGTTTTAACATGCAAAACATTTGAAAAATTTGTAAAACTATTATCTAACTTCATCTTTGATAGGATAAGTATTCAGTGGTTAATCAAAATTAAATACTGTTCCAATGCATACCTTTTCATAATTAAATCGCAGTGCAAGGGGTTAATATTGTACAATTATTATAGAAAAATATTTTTCGCAGCCACAAAATGACAAATTCAATAACCTTATTAACCTCATCGTTACGATCATTTAGTCTCGAAATATTTACATCTGAATATTTTTTGAAAATTCTCTGAAACTTTTAAGTGTCTTGTCTATGATCTGACACCCGTACAGTAGGAAACTCATAAGTTCTCAACTCCGTAAGCTGGCCTAATCGCACGCATACGTAAAGACGAGCACTCGTCAATCTTCTCAACTTTTTCTTAATTTTAATGACAAATCTAGTTCGTTACGAGTTTGTCACGACAATCTACGCGAGATTACACTCGTTATACAAGTACAATCATATTTAACACGTTTTAATACTTTTTAACACGAGTACAATTCACATGAACTCTAAAAACAATCATGATTTTATTTTAACATTAGAAGTACCGATCTTTAATGGGTACCTCACTATAACGTGCGCAGATTATAGTAATTTCAGCGATACGATGAATATGAGTGAATATATTGTAGGATACCAAAAGAAATCGCGAATCGGCTATTGCCAACAAAAACAAATTGTAAATCGATCGATATCTTCTAGAAGCAAATCGAAAAGCTATTCTATATAACAAAATTAAGTTGCCTGACTCTTCTACGGGGAGGTGAAGCGTAGGTTAAGGAAAGCATAAAAGCGTGGTCCTTGACAACCAAAACAGAGTCCTTGGAAATCGGTTGTGACCAGCACAAGCGTGAGTCGCTTGGTGTTGGAAAGAGAGTTTTAAAAGAGTGCGTCTTTGTGTGTTTTCGTTATCTTGGTGTTCTTTCCCTAAGTTAAATCAGTTTACGAGTTTTGAGTTTGTGTTATCGTGTTCTTGTTCTTTCGTGAATTTTCGGTGCCTCAAGACCAGTATTCGCCATCCTACAATATTGATTACAGTTCTTTCTTAATACGAGTTGATACCAATTTTATTCTTAAAGCAGGTGTATGTTGTTGCAAGGTTGGACCCGGCTCGAAGGACCAAAATGTTGTACCACCTGGTGTGAAGGTTGAGTTCCACGCGGTGGTGGGTAGGATTTGATAATGCTGCTACCCTCTTCTCAATGTGTCGCGTCACTTACGAGACTTGAGCACTTCGGTGGTGTAATAAAGCGCAGTTTCTGGTGTATTTACACTTTATTACACGTTTTGTGGGTTGTATGATGATTGTGTGTAGTGTATCGTCTCAGCCTTTGCCGTTTCGTCTTGCTTCGTCTTCCGATTTCTCTTCTCGTTTTATGCGTTTGACTGAGTTTCGATACCGTCTTGAGGTTTTGTGTTTTACGTCTTACTACCGTCTTGTTCGTGTTACTTCTCACTGTCGTCTTGCTTGTTTTACTCCTCACTGTCGTCTGATACTGTCGTTTTCACTCACTGTCGTCTGATACTGTTTTCTCCTCACTGTCGTCTTATCTAGTTTGTCTTCACTCTCGTCTGATACTGTCATTCACTCTGTTTTTGCTATTGCCTGTCATCTCATTTTGTCTAGTCTTGGTTTACTGTGATTGGAGGAAAATGAGTGTAGGAGGAGGAAAATTAGAGCTTTTCATTGGACAAGGAGTTTTGGCGGGCTCTTGGGTTAGGAGAGGGAATATGACAGAGAAGTTTCTCTTTTTGGCATTGTTTTGTCTTGATTTATATGTACGTCTGGTTAGCATTTTCGTGGGTCAGTCGCACGTGCGTCCCGTCTGTTGGGTCCGGTCTTCAAGTATTACCGTCCCTAGTCCTTGTCTGGATTTATGATTGTCGATTCTAAAGAGGAACGGCTAGGCGCGCTATCTAGCTATTATTGCCGTCGCAACATATGTGTTCGGTGATTGCAAAAAGGAGGAAAATTCTGGGACCAGTCATTTTGACTGGGTTGATAGTTCTAGTGTTAAACGAAATAGGTATATATTAAGTAATTACAATTAAACGCTTTTAAAATATACAATTCTTTTTGTAGCTAAATTATAATGTTTGGTGTTGGTAAAATTGGTCAAACTCTCGTTACTACTAATTTAAAATGTGTAGACAACGCGCGAGAAAGAAGACAAATGACACATATCGAGGAGAGACACTGTGTTGCCTGTGTACCATTTCGACTGACGTCTTCTGAGGTCCCTACAGTACCTAGAATCTTCCTCTTACTCGATTCCGTCGTTATAGGAACACGTCATCCATAGTGCATTTGTAGAGAAAAATACTGGTGCATAGAAAACACTTGACAAATACAGATGCTTCTCCATAAAATAGCAATGATGTCTTCGTTTGCTTCGAGTTTTAAAGATCCATTCATCCGCGCCACTAACGAGCTGTCGCCTTTCTATCCTTCCCCTTACCTTATCGATACTTTGTAAGAATATAACAACACTTTTTCTCCTGTACAGATTCTTCAAAATGTCACTTTATCTAAAGAATTGTAGAATAATATAAGTGTCATTTATAATTTTCATTTATAATTGCATAAATCGGGGACAAGGAAAATTTCCTGAAGATTTATTCAATGGTACATTGACCGATCGTGAATGGCATTAGGGTTTGTTTGTTTCTAAAAATCAGTTTTTAAATGAGAAAAAAAAGAAAAAGAATTAAAAGGATTAGATTCGAACTAATTAAAAAGAAGATAGATAAATTAAATTAAATAGATAAATTAAAGAAGATTATAAATTAATAAATTAAATTAAATAGATAAATTAAAGAAAATTATAAATTAATAAATTAAATAAGATAAAATAAAAGAACTAGATTAGAACTAGATTTTAAGTACTAGATTTTACATGTAAAGATAAATTAATTATTTAATTAAAAACCTTTATATTTTGACTTGAAATCTTGGCATAAAAATATTGTAATAAACCCTCACTCGTTATTATAGAGTTTGGTAGTAATTTCACAAATTCAGTAATTAATCACGAAGCATCTTCTGTTTCAGATAATTTTTTAACTAAAATAAGAACTTAAGTTATTAAATTATTAAGTAATTACTTAAGAAATTAAGTAAATGTCCACTGAAAATTTTATATATTTCGAAGTTATATTTTCTGCGGAGAAGTATTAATAATTTTTGTAATTTTTTCATTCGTTATTATAGAGTTTGGCAGTAATTTCGCAGGTTCAGTAATTAATCATAGAGCATCTTTTGTTTTAGATAATTTTCTAACTAAAATAAGAACTTAAGTTATTAAATTATTAAGTAATTACTTAAGAAATTAAGTAAACGTCCACTGAAAATTTTATATATTTCGAAGTTATATTTTCTGCAGAGAAGTATTAATAATTTTTGTAATTTTTTCATTCGTTATTATAAAGTTTGGCAGTAATTTCGCAGGTTCAATAATTAATCAAAGAGTATCTTTCGTTTCAGATAATTTTATAACTAAAATAAGAGCTTAAGTTATTAAGCAATCGTTATAATAGAAGTAAGTTATTAAATTCTTAAGTAATTACTTAAGAAATTAAGTAATCGTCCACTGAACATTTTATGTATTTCGAAGTTATATTTTCTATAGAAAAGTATTAATAATTTTTGTCAAAGATTTAAATTAAAAATTCATAATTGACGTTTTCTACAGATTTCAGATATTTCACCTTTTTATATAACTTTGAATAGAGTATATTTCATTTCGTTATAATCTTGCAATTTAAAATAAACCCAGAAATTTTCTTCCATTATTTTAATTATATATGTTTTTTTTGTAAACATTCGAAAAGCGGTTTAACCGGTTTTTGAAAATACTAGAATTCGAAAACCGGTTTTTCTAAAAGTCAGTTGTTTTACAAGTCCTAAATGGTACTTTAATGGTTTCCTAATTGTTATATTCAATATTAACACATAAATTGTCATGTTGATCACTCGTAACTAAAGTTTATTTTCTCAATGAGACCACGGTGGCCATCATTGACTGAATGGAGTGTGACAATTATTTAGAAATAACCCTTAAGAACTAACATCCAGTTTCTAGACACTCAGAGGAATATTACATACATTAGACTGAAGATTAAAAAATATTACTATTATACATTTACAAAGTTAATATCATATTAATTATTATATACAACAAAATACAACTTACACGAATTAATAAAAAAATATCAATTATATACATAAATTCATTCACAAAATTAAAAAAAAGAAAAATACAAACATATAAATATAAATATTCAGTCTTTACTTATCGAGATATATATATATACAGGTTGTCCCAGCAACGGTAGTATAATTAGGAAGGGAGTGATTCTACATGTAGAAACAAATGGAAAAAAAAGAATAAAATTTTTTGATTCTAAGCTTCGTTTTCGAGAAAATTAATTTTGAATATTCACCGAGTGTGCGTGCACTTAACTTTGGTTAAGGCAAATGAACCATCGATATATTAGCGTATTCAGTGGATATTCAAATTTGATTTTTCCGACAACGAAGCCTCAAATGAAAAAATTTTATTCTTTATTTTCGATTCCTTTTTTGACGTAGAATCACCCACTCCTCGGTTGTACCATCGATACTTATGTGTTGATGATCTATCCTTCTAAGACATAGTTAAGTGCACGTGTACTCGGTAAATATTCAGAGTCGATTCTCTCGAAAACGAAGCTTCGAATGAAAAAATTTTATTCTCCTGTTTCCATTCGCTTCTGCGTATAGAATGACTCTCTTTCCAGTTGTACTATCGTTGCACTACCGGGACACCCTGTATATAAATTCGATAAATATACGGTCATTATTCGATAATTAAAAATGTTAATTAAAGCATAATATGCTACAGATAAAATAATAAATACTATAAATGTATACCGCAATGAAAATTCTATCGTGGTCTGCTAAGAGCATCATGTAAAAACTGCGCGGCAGTCAATGTGTTAAAAATAACTCTTTCTAAAATGCTTGCAATTAGACAAGCGAAACGCAAGAGTCGAGTGTCAAACAGAGGTTAGAATCGCCAACAGGTTTAAAGTCCGGCACAGATGAATTGTGCAACGCTACTGCGATCGACACGTTGATATTTCTAATACTAATAACGGACTCGTGTGTTGTAACGACGTTACATCGTTCGTTGGCATGGATGTCATTTTGACGGTTGCAGCAGTGGTAGAAACGTAACAACCGTGTGGCACACGTGAAACCGTTTTAGATTACATTTTGACTAGTTTCAACGATATAATATCTGAAATCTGTGTTCAATTTGTTTCTCGTTTATTATTTCGTGTAACAGAGTAGAAGTAAGTATCCAGAACATAATATATTCTTGTATATTTTGTATTTTTAATGTTCGAGGACTATATAGTATCGCATATATGATAATGTTTATAAAAGTATTATGAAAATTAAACTATTAAACGAGTGATAATGATTTTATTTATCTATAAATATTTATTTATCTTCACGTTACTTCACTTCACTGCACTTCAATTATCATTTCTGTATACTATATTTACGCCTATATTACAGTTGGGTAGTTTTAATGATATTGAATGAAGAGATATATAGATTTAGGTTAGGCCAAAAAATAAGTGTATATGTAACTGTACTGAAAAATATATGTTAATACGATACACCTTATACGAATGATGTAAATTTGAATAAATACTATCAGCAGATTAACACAAGTTCAAACAAAACGATTCAATATACGTAAGCAAATACATGTATGTTTACATGGATATAAACAAACGATGTTTCTACATTTCAATATACGATTCTGTCATACGACTGAGAATAATTCCCTATACTGACCGCTCTAAATAGGAGAGCACGGAACAGAACCTTCAATTTTTTGCCCGATCGGTATTTCAGGACACGAGACACGGAGTACGAAGTTCCATAAAACGACAGTCTATCCTATACCGCACGTTTCTGGTAATATTCCGCGTATTCTATCTATACAAATTATGGTTTCAGGTCTTATAGGGATTTCATAATTTTTCGTGACACCGTTTCTTGCACTGCTACGTAAACAACTCCATCTATCGGATTTTATTTGCACTCGCTGCTACATAAGTCAGTTTAACACGTAGAACGTAATGTATCATTAGTGATTTATTTTGAAGTACATATTTTCGAATTCCCATGTCCTCTCGCAAGTTTGTTTTCCTCTGTTCGCCGATAACCTACATTCATCGTCTCGCTGGACATTCGTGATCGTATAATTAAAGCATCACGCGAGAACAGTAGCCTATATAATATCTAGCAGTTATCCGATGGCGCAGTGTACGTGCCGCGAGGGTCCCTTATTATAATTTCTCTGGCAGCAGCGGCACTTCACGAAGGTACGCAAGGTGAGAGATAGCAAGCCGAGTCCATTTACAGTGGCTAGTGATTTATCGGCCGCGGAACGTAACATGTCGTTAATCGTCTTGCATCCATCCTGCGTGTCATGCAGCACTCTCCACGAGTCGCGTGTATGTGTAGGTGCGCGTCTATGTGTGCGCATGCGCAGCGCCGCGTATAACCAGCGTAGAGCGAGCGATACGAAGCACATTCGAAGTTCGATCGTTCGATTGATTTAAGACGGCAGTAATCGGCTGGCCGAAAAGCCGTTGCGTTCTGTGTATGTACCGGCGATATTTTCATGTTTATGTACGCGCACGACTGGACGTTAAAGTCCTTCCCCGTTTCAGCGGCTCTTACATATATTTTCAGAGGGGTTTACGCTCTTACTAGAAGATGCAGGAACACGAAATGGGAACCCACGGTCCCTTCTACCAGAGGCTATTTGAGCCGACATACCTCTCGCTTATATATCATATTGCCACATTAACCACGTCGCTTCGGGTCGTACTTCGCGACTACTCTAGTAGCCCGAAAACCAACCTTAACGTTTACCAGGGAGTGGCATGCAATACCGGGTGCTACCTTCTACCTTTTCACCTATATACTTCGTCTTCTTTTACAGCCGCCCTGCTCGACCAATTACGCTTAAGCTTCGGGCGTGCTTGACAACTAGATACAAGTATACGGGATTTCATTCTTCGTCGCATTATATTTAGATCCGTGCCACTATTTCACTACGGAAGTGCACACGGATAGCTTACGGATAAATTCATGTTTAGAAACGAATCAGTCGACGGGCTAGGGTAGAGCTTCGTTTTACGATGAGATTACGGACAGGGTATTTCTACCGTGTAAAGAGCGAATAACGTAAGGAGGTAGTAAATGTAATTTCTATTTCGATGACAATTTTCATTAAAACTCGAATTTTTCTGTAATTTTTCATTTGTGAAGTAATAATAAAAAGGAAAAGGAAATAAATAGGTAAAAATAGACGATTTTAATTGGGATATATTTAATTATAGTTTAGTTTAATTTAATTAAACGTATACTGGATTTAAATTAGTATTTCCTTCTTTTTCTTTTCTTTTTTAATTTTTATCAAGAAAATTTTTGCTATTTAATGATAATATTTTTATAAATGTTTGATCATAAATGTAAATATTCATTAATTGGTTGCTCAAAGTGATCTATATATTTGTTTCATCATTGATCGATTACCCTAACATCAGATATTTATATTTCGCTACTGTTTATGTTGATTCATTAAAAATCTGATTAACGTGTATTGTTGTGTATTAATTTCTATCATTAAAAATGCAAAATATTTTAGAAATGGACATTTGCAAATGGATTTTTGTTTAGAGATTTTATTTAGAGACTATTCGAGATAAAATATAATAGATGGGTAAATTGATAATTATCGTCTGAGAAGTAGTAGTGCATCGTTATATTTCATACTTAAAATTATGAACAGGTACATCTAATTGAACTTAAAGCTTCAAATGTTATCTTTTATGAATTATAATAAAACTAGGGATTAGAATAAAAGGTGCATAAGAAATATCTCATACAATGTATAGTAAAAAGCCATTTTAATTTATTTATTTATTTTATTAATTTATTTATTTTATAGCTGAATATCTGAACAACTTTCATCGTTATAGATTTCTATATATATATTTTAACAAATTCTAATGAATATTTCATGACATTTTTCTTCTTTTATTTTTTAAAATTGGAGGAATTTTCGATTCAAGAAAATATATTTTTTTTAAATAAATTTTTTGATGAATAAGTATTTAATTTATTACATATATTTCATATATAGTATTATATATATTATTCGTTGAATTCAATATATTTCCTTTTTTTCAATAATTCACAATAATTGAACATCGTGTTGGAAACATTTGTTATTGATATTTTGAATCATTTATGTTATTTCTTGATATGTTTTTCATGTATCACCATTTATATTTAATCACACGATACTCGACAAGATCATGATAACAGTAATAACGTTTAACAATCCCATATAAAATAGCAATATTCAATTATAAAGAACACGAAGAAAAGAATTAAAAAATTAGGATTAAAATTAATTCTCAATACTAAAGTGACTATTTAACATTAATTTTTAACTCTTAACACTAAACTAATAACCTACCAAATTACCAGTGAATGGAAAAATAAAAAAGGTAGAATTTTAAAGAAAATGGAAACAACATTAACAATGGAAATATTAAAATATTATATGTATATTAAAAGAAGAATCGTGACGAAAATTAAGTGGGAAATTTTTAATCAAAAGCTCAAAAATTATTGTTTAGATCCCAATAAGTTCAGAACCAAAAATCAAGCATCAAAATTGCATATGCTTCCCTTTTTTCTCTTAACCACAAGAGTAATAACTCCTATTAACCCTTTGCACTCGACGATTTTTTCGTTACAGAAAAATATTAATTCGAAGACTTTCTGTCATAAAGTCGAGGATATTTTAAAAATGTTAAATAAGAAATCGTACGCAAATTAAGACGTAGAATTATTTTACTTCGACATTGCACACATCGTTAGGTAATTTTAAATTTGATATATTAATTAACATCAATCTTTAGAATCTGATTAAATGGCGACTGAGAGTCGCTTCCCGAGTGCAAATATTGGACTGGCAAGAAAGTACTTTCGGTTTTTAGTGTAAAATAAAACTCAATTTTTTCTATACAGTAAATAAAATTTTAATCCGTCAAATATCTTCCATTCTATTCGATGACCTTTTGCCATCTTTCTGGTAACTTCGTGATCCCACGCTCATAGAATTTCTGGTCCTTATCTGCGAAAAACTTAACCAAGTGCGTAAATCTCAGAAGGTCGACCAGAACGTTGTGGGTATCTTTCAGTGAAAAATCTTCAGAACGAAATTTTTTAAACTAATTCTGACACGTGCGTTCTGTTAAACAATCAACACCATAAACTTCTCGTATCTCTTTGCGAGCCTCAGTCGCATTCTTGCCTTTATGAAAATAAAAAAGTAAAACGTGTTGAAAATGCTTATTTTCGCACTCCATGTTAAGACTGACCGTGAACTGACAGTTGTAAACGAAATTACACGGAATTTCACGAAATAGGAACCTAAAGGTATCGACTACCACATCTGAAAAGAAAAAAATTCTAACATTGACAAAAGAATAACTAAACGAGCATAACATTATTTACCGATGCAAACCGAAATTACTTTCTTGCCAACCCAATAGTTAATCTCACGAAAAACAACAATACTTGGTCCAAAGAAACGAGAACAACCACGAAGAACAGAATATCATTGAAATTAAAAACACAGTCCTCATTCAACGTCTGAAGCCCAATTTCGCAATAATCATATACAATAGGGAACAGAATTAGAAATAGTCTCAGGAATGTTATTTTCACCTATACCATCTATTCTAACCGATCAATACGACATCACGTAACGAATAACCATTCTTCGGCTAGAACCATAACCATTTGTTCATGCGAGAAGATTGATTACCGGACCAACGTGGTCTCAATTAATACTAATAATCGATGTATATGAGGGACATTCGATGAAACGCAAAACGCAATCCCCATGAGTAACAATGGCTGGAATACCCTGGCACGAAAGGGATATTAATTACATGCCGTAGCTTTGATATGACCAAAGGAAAAGATGTATTGCTCGATATTTAATCGTGTGTGAAAATCGATACAGCGCATCAGAAAGGTCGTAGGTCTTTGGCAATCTCTGTGAAGATCGGGTTATTTACCAGACTTAGTATGTCGGAGCTCTGCGGGGGTACCCGCTCTAGATTCACATTAGATGCCGACGTGTTCCGAGAATATTCCTGTCTTCTGCGAGATATATGCTTCTTCGTATGCAAAAACGAGATGACCCTGTGATAGATAGGAATGTGGAATAAGTCTACCTTGCTCGTTCTGCACGTGCAAAACGGGCAACCTTGAGTTACTTCTGCATTTGTGTATCCGCGTTCTTTCCAATTGAATATTTTAGCGTATTTCTTGGTTACTGTCACGTATTTCTTTATGTCCTCTCGGGGGATATTTTCTTTTATCGATAGTTGACTTTTTGCTGGTCGTGGATGATTAATTAAGTCGCGTGACGGTTGATTAACCCTTTGCAGTTGAGAGGCGATCCTCAGTCGCCATTTAATCAGACTCTAAAGATCGATGTTAGTTAATATATTAAATTTTAAATTACCCAACGATGCGTGGAATATGGAAATAAAATAATTCCACGTCTTAATTTGCATAGGATTTACCGTTTTAAAAATATCGCTGACTTTATGGCAGAAAGTCTTCGAATTACTATAATATTTTTCTGTAACGAAATAAGTGTCGAGTGCAAAGGGTTAATTATTTATCTCTGTACTATAATATATGTGTGTGTGTGTATATATATATATATTATGTATATTAATATTACAGTAATAAGTAAATTGTATTATTACTTATTCATACAATGTATTATATTAATAATTGATACAATGTATTATATTAATATTCCAATTTGATATGTACATATATTTCTTAGTTTCTTTTTACGAGATAGTTGTATTAATTATTATAGTAATATGTGAGTGAATTAAATAATTCTTGATATGATCTATTATATTAATACATCAACCATTTATGATACTATGTAATTTGGAAATAATTACCTGTATTAATTTATTTTTAAAATTTTATTCCATTTCTTGTTCAATTATTCCGGATCTGGATCATGGTTCCAGAATACAGAGTGAATAACAGGCAACACTATAGTCCCAAGTCTGTAGACATGCAGACGCAAAAGCAACACTGTAGTCCCAGAATGCGAACTGCGAAGCACCGATTATTATAGTGGCAGAGCACCAACTCTGAGGCGGGGCATTACCGCGGGCCCAGAGACGCGAGAGCGGGCATTAGAGTGCCTACGTTTCCGCGATGGTTTCCAATTGCGAAAACGTTGCAGCGAGATGCTCGAAAGATCGGAATTTTTGCATCTCTCGTTAGGGGTATAATTTTCGCGTGCATCGCATACTAGCACCGAAATATGAAAGCCTCGCTTCTGCTTGCGAATCCCATCGCGTTTCTGCGAACGATCCTTTTAAGAAGCTCGCGAAGGTGAAACAACGTATCGCATGATCCCCGATGGCCACTTAATTCCCGGTGTAACCCGAGGTAAAGAGGTACGAAGTGGCTCGAAAGTGCTCGCCACTTATCCGCAGCTCGCGCGGAAAAGGGAAATACGGGGAATGAAATTGAAGGAGAAAAGAGGCGATAGGGCTGTGGCGATCGTTATTACGCGGCTACTCTCATTAGGGTTCGCCCTTACCGGGGGTCAAGTCACGAATCGTCGTGAATTCGTCGCAGATTTTACCGGTAATTTGCGGTAATATTATAATCAGCCCCTTGCTGGGCCACGAAGAGGTGCCGACCCCGTGCTCTGGGCTAAATTGATGACCCGTGCAATCGTACGTCTCGCCTTACGTATGCTTCTCCTCTTGTTCGGCTTGCTTCACACGGCTACGTCTTTTTTGGTACCTTTCCTTTTGCTTCCACCATCCTGCGTCCAACAACCAACCCGAAAGTATCTCTCGCGGCTAACACCTCTCACCGCGTGTCGCTAGTTATTATGTTCAACTTTCCAGATGATCGATTTCGAGATTCTTCGTTGAATTTATCGTTCTTGCTCGGTTCCGGTGTGACCGCAGCTGTTGCGGATGATCGGTGTGCGTGATTTTTGGTATTTTCCAATTTTTCGTCGCGTCGATACTCGAATTAGGAATTGCTCCATTTGTTTTTATACAAATGAGAATATACGAGGCTATTTTTTGGTAAAATTGCAGTTACTTTTATCGAGATAGGAAGAAGTGTACTTAATTATTTGCATCTTAATATTGTAATCGTTATTAAGATCTAGGGAAAAGAAAGATAGGAATGAAAATAAAAATAATAATGAGAAATAAAATTATATAAGGATTTTATGCACCTTACAGATTGGTAGTGATAATGTTAATAACTAATATCACTTGTTTAAGGTAAAGTGTATCAAAAAGAAGAGTACAGGTAGCCCTCCTACAACACGGCATCCTATAACACTGTTTCGCTCTAATACAATAAGAAAATTACAAAAACCTTTGTACAACACTGTACTTCTACATGAGCAGTGATGACGAAGAAATTTATTAAATTAAAGTTGCATTAAATTAAAATATTTTTGTTTTTTTTCTTTTGTTTTGTGTTGTACATACATTTATATTTTTAATAAAAATGAAGTTGTTTATGTAGAATTAACAATTAAAATATTATTTTTGTTTTTTTTTTGTTTTGTGTTGTACATACATTTATATTTTTAATAAAAATGAAGTTGTTTATGTAGAATTAAAAAAAAAATTGTTTTTAGTAAATTTTCGGAACGTAACCCCCCTTTTTGTACTGCGTCTGGGTTTCATACAACACGGTTTCACACTACACGACATTTTATGAGAACCTATCTACCGTGTTATAGGAGAGCTACCTGTTTTTGTATTTTTTAAACAGTTTCTCGTTATTTCTAAATAACGTTGAAACAATATTTGTTGAACTTTTTAAAAGCTATGATCTTGGTACCCAAAATGTATATAAATATGAAGAATATTATTTTCGATAAAATAAATAGTATTATTGTGAATCTTTTGTTCCCGAATATTCTTTCTTTAAATATTTATTTAAATATTTTGTCATTAAATACTTTTCTAAATTTACAATAAAAGAGTATCGTGTAAAAATAACCCACAACACAATTTTACTTCAATATTTCGTGTATTGTGAATAAATAAATAAAGGAATAAATTAACAACTATTATTACATTATTATAAATTTAATATCGATCATTAATCTTTATAGTTTTTGTTAAATGGTGCGAGTTAGGTGTGTGTAAAAATTGCACTTAACTTTTTTTAATCTAAATTGCAATTGTTTTTTATCCTGATCGATTCATAGTTAAAAATATACCTACTGTGAAATTCTATTCGAGGTTTGTCTCTCTTTTCGTATTTTTCTTATGGGTAACGTGTTTATAATTGATATATTCTTTGTCAAATTAAATTACGGTATAAAACATATGTATTTTGTATATTAAAAGTAAAAGCATAATAAAATAAAAATAATAAAATAATAAAATAAAATAAAAAATTAAACGTATTAAATACAAATAGCTGTAATAAGTAAAAACACATAAAAATTACAATGTCAATAATTAATAAAAAGATGTTAGAGAGTAATAAGTTAAAATTTTAAATTTGATAACAAATAACATAGTTACATTTGAAAAAAGACGAACTGAGAATTAATACACGAGTGTATTGTTTTTATTCAACACATGGGGTCAGTCGGTAATGAGTTAAGGACATTTATCAAATCATTCTGATAAATTACTACGAATTTAATAAATATTAAAAAATACAAATTAAAAAGTACTAAACAATAATTAAAATTAATGGGACGAAATTTTATGTTTATTCGAGTCAATTATCTCAAATTTCAAATATTTGTTCCACATATATATAGTTACATGTACAAAAAGTTTAAAAATAGAATAACAAAAAATTAAAAATAAATTACAAATTATGATGTGACCATTGAAATCACTAGAACTCTACGAAGAAATTATGGGACGAATTAAATGAAATTTAATTTAAGGGAAAAATTAAAAGTAGGTTAAAAACAAATTACGTCTGAAGTATTAAAAAAGTGAATAGAAAATGTTTCACTACAGGTTCAGTCAATACATTGACAAGAAGAAAGATACAATGCATAACAATTGCATTAAGTATTTATAAAAATTTCATGACATATAATTTACGTAATATATTACTAACATAGTAATGTATTAATAACAATAATATAATATATTATATACTATAATATGTATAATATATATATTATAATATTGTATATTATTGTATATTATTGTATACTGTATATTGTACATTATTATATTTTGCATATTATATTGTATACTATATACAAAACTATAATATATTAATAACATACTATAATATAGTATATAACAATTGCATTAAGTATTTATAAAAATTTTGTGACATATAATTTACGTAATATATTACTAACATAAATAACAAATAAATATTTAAATGGTAAATAATTGAAATAATAATTTAAGTGATAAATATTTCGTAATATTGAATCGTCTATATCCTAATTTGATTTAAATGTCCTGTGATTTATGAAGTTATAATGCAAATATCTTAAAAACACGTTTTCATACGTTATTTCAAAATTATCAAATATTTTTATTCACTATGATCGATATTATCGATATTGATATTCGATACCTATTAATGTATATTTCATTGTAAACTGAAGATTACATTTTTCTTTTGTTTCAGATGACATCATAGGAGTTCACTGCACTCATGGTGTCAATCGTTCGGGATACCTAATTTGTAGGTTAGTACATTCCGACTGGGCGAAATATTAAATTATTTTAATTCATTCCAAGTGTTGATATCGGATAAAATCAAATAAGATCGACTTACCATATTATAATACTGTATTAAAAATGATTTAAAATCATTCTACACGTAGGTGACGTTCTAAGGTAACATATGTAGCGATTATTACGTAACCAATAGGTTATTAATTTGCAACTGAATTTATTAAATCGAATTATTAACAACATATATAAATTTGTGTATTTTGTTATTACAGGTACCTCGTACAGCAATTAGGTTGGGAACCAGAATTTTGTTTGAAAGGTAAGTTATAGATCACGAGAGTTTTGTTTTGGTAGAAAGTTGTTGAATGTAAATAGAAAGTAATTATGTTGATACGTATGTTCAGGAAGTTTCACCTTTTATAATTCTTTTCTTATCTTTCTAACTCTATTATTTAGTAATTTAGTCATTCCATTCTATGCTTTAACCCTTGTGTCAATAACCTCGTATGCATTTGCACATTTTCACTTAAGATTTTATATTTTCTGAATTAAATACACATATTTTGATATCCAAGCAGATCGTTTTCATTTCATATGTTTTTTACCAATCTGCTTCAAGTTTAGAATTTTTCTAGCAGAGATGTACAAAAATTGGATGATGTATAATGCTTGTTTAATAAGTAGGTATTCTTATAAAATAAATAGGGATATATAATACATAAATGAAAGTACAATTAAAGGTAAATAAAGAAATTAAATGATAATATATTTTCGTAGACGAATGATATTTTAATACAGAAATAATGAAAGAATATACAGTAAGGCATATAATTATTATAAAATAATCATTATTGAAATAAAAATGATGCTTAGACAATGATAATTTTTATATTATGCATTGTTTACATTTTGTATAAATTCTTACATGGTCTTTTATGATCTAAGTATAATTGTAATAGTAACTCATCATAAATGTAACCTAGACATAGTGCAACATTGACAATTTTGATTATTGACATAAGGCTTAAAAATTTTTTAGTTTAGCGTCATTCTAAGAACAGTGATGCAATGATTCAAATTTTATTATGCTTAAAAGTTGAGCATAATAATTTTATTATCCTTAAAAACCTGATAAGTAAAAATTCGTATTTCAATTCAAAATAGATACAATGCACCGGCATATTCATATTTTATTTTTATATTGCTGATAAAAATAGTCGTATTATCTTCTCTTCCTATATCAAAGAATCAGTAAAGTTAGCTAAACGCTTTTCATACTAAATATCGTGAATCAAAGATTATAATTCTGTTTCTATTGGAGATAGAAAACAAATGTAAAATCAATTTTGCATTGTCCATTATGATTTATCCTGTAGTGCGATTTTTTCCAGGAGTGCAATTGTAAAGTATAAGTGTACTTGTTTTTTTAAATAGAACCTTATGATTTTTTGAAACGATATGATTTTTTATGATAAAATAAAAATTTTATTGTATTTTATATATATATATATATATATATATATATATATATATATATATATATATATATATATATATATATATATATATATATATATATATATATATATATATATATATATATATATATATATATATATATATATATATATATATATATATATATATATATATATATATATATATATATATATATATATATATATATATATATATATATATATATATATATATATATATATATATATATATATATATATATATATATATATATATATATATATATATATATATATATATATATATATATATATATATATATATATATATATATATATATATATATATATATATATATATATATATATATATATATATATATATATATATATATATATATATATATATATATATATATATATATATATATATATATATATATATATATATATATATATATATATATATATATATATATATATATATATATATATATATATATATATATATATATATATATATATATATATATATATATATATATATATATATATATATATATATATATATATATATATATATATATATATATATATATATATATATATATATATATATATATATATATATATATATATATATATATATATATATATATATATATATATATATATATATATATATATATATATATATATATATATATATATATATATATATATATATATATATATATATATATATATATATATATATATATATATATATATATATATATATATATATATATATATATATATATATATATATATATATATATATATATATATATATATATATATATATATATATATATATATATATATATATATATATATATATATATATATATATATATATATATATATATATATATATATATATATATATATATATATATATATATATATATATATATATATATATATATATATATATATATATATATATATATATATATATATATATATATATATATATATATATATATATATATATATATATATATATATATATATATATATATATATATATATATATATATATATATATATATATATATATATATATATATATATATATATATATATATATATATATATATATATATATATATATATATATATATATATATATATATATATATATATATATATATATATATATATATATATATATATATATATATATATATATATATATATATATATATATATATATATATATATATATATATATATATATATATATATATATATATATATATATATATATATATATATATATATATATATATATATATATATATATATATATATATATATATATATATATATATATATATATATATATATATATATATATATATATATATATATATATATATATATATATATATATATATATATATATATATATATATATATATATATATATATATATATATATATATATATATATATATATATATATATATATATATATATATATATATATATATATATATATATATATATATATATATATATATATATATATATATATATATATATATATATATATATATATATATATATATATATATATATATATATATATATATATATATATATATATATATATATATATATATATATATATATATATATATATATATATATATATATATATATATATATATATATATATATATATATATATATATATATATATATATATATATATATATATATATATATATATATATATATATATATATATATATATATATATATATATATATATATATATATATATATATATATATATATATATATATATATATATATATATATATATATATATATATATATATATATATATATATATATATATATATATATATATATATATATATATATATATATATATATATATATATATATATATATATATATATATATATATATATATATATATATATATATATATATATATATATATATATATATATATATATATATATATATATATATATATATATATATATATATATATATATATATATATATATATATATATATATATATATATATATATATATATATATATATATATATATATATATATATATATATATATATATATATATATATATATATATATATATATATATATATATATATATATATATATATATATATATATATATATATATATATATATATATATATATATATATATATATATATATATATATATATATATATATATATATATATATATATATATATATATATATATATATATATATATATATATATATATATATATATATATATATATATATATATATATATATATATATATATATATATATATATATATATATATATATATATATATATATATATATATATATATATATATATATATATATATATATATATATATATATATATATATATATATATATATATATATATATATATATATATATATATATATATATATATATATATATATATATATATATATATATATATATATATATATATATATATATATATATATATATATATATATATATATATATATATATATATATATATATATATATATATATATATATATATATATATATATATATATATATATATATATATATATATATATATATATATATATATATATATATATATATATATATATATATATATATATATATATATATATATATATATATATATATATATATATATATATATATATATATATATATATATATATATATATATATATATATATATATATATATATATATATATATATATATATATATATATATATATATATATATATATATATATATATATATATATATATATATATATATATATATATATATATATATATATATATATATATATATATATATATATATATATATATATATATATATATATATATATATATATATATATATATATATATATATATATATATATATATATATATATATATATATATATATATATATATATATATATATATATATAATAAAAAGGTGTCAGAGAATAACGAAGAAATTAATATTTTAGGAGATATTTCAAATTTTGTAAAATTTCTTGCTTAATTACATTAATTAACTCATAAATAAAGTGCAATATAAATAAATATGGAAATTAACACGCTATCATATAATATTGATAAATATACTTACAATTGGATCAATAAAATTCGATTGGACATCAAAATTTATATACCCTAAGAAACAAAATTGAATGTCAAAAATTCAAAAATTCGAAAAAATAAAAATAACTCTCGATTAAGATGATTGAAAGCAGCATTGCCAATTATTTGGTGGTTATCGCAATGAACGTAAACAATTTTCAAAAATATCGAAATATAATCTCTTCAGCTGCAATAATAAGAATACATAGATCTCAGTTTCGTGCTTTTTTAACAAGGGGGTCTAATTCGAGCAAAATTTCGTATATTTGCACAGTAGACAAAGACAGAACATATACATACATATTTTTAGTTGCTGTCAAATTAAGTACAAGAAATGAAAGTTATAATGTCAAGTTTGAAGGATAAAGCTCGAATCCAAAAAATCATTTTCAAAATGCTATTTTAGGAACGAGTAAAAATTTTTCGTTAAGTAAAATATTTTTTTAATATCTCAGTAATCGATGAATTTTTATCAAAAACCTATTTTACATTTATCCATTTTCCAATTTGAAAATCGCTCTTCGCAAAGGAGTAAAACAGAATTTAGTAGTAGTAAAGTGATAATAAATGGGACCTATCGAACCATGCTAAAATTAAAAATTAGTATAAATTTTTATTTTAAATTTATTTTATTTTATAAAATTTGTATTAAAATTAATCAACAATTTTTGTCTATTTCGCTATTTGACGTTAAATAGTTATAGTCATTTCCCTTAGTATTGGATTCTGCACTCTGAGATTTCTTCCTTTCTTTCGGCCAGCAGTCTAATACATTCACGTAATCAAAAGTTTCTCGAAACGTCTTGTTTCGAAAAGAAAAAAAATTATGAATATCTATAAATATATTTGTATTGCATAGAACTCAGGAGTTTGCAAAAACGAGAGGAATATGCAAATGTAATACGAAGAGTATACGATGTCTAATAATTTATGATTAATTTACGATAATTTACATTACGTTGCTTGAATCAATCATATATTCGTTTTAGACAATCAGCTTTGCATAACTTTCTTTATTTATTTAAACAGAAAATCCGTATAGGTTCATTAAAAAAATAAGTATCATTGCATTTGGCAACTGTACGAATACATTTCTATAATCATAACAGAATTATGATTATTATTAAATAAAAATTGAGAGAAGCTTGATTTTTTCTATCTTTAATAAAAGCAGGGTTATAGTCTAATCCACTTACTATAGACTACTATAATTTTTTTTTTTTTTAATGAATTTAACCCGTATATAAGCTCGTTAAATAAATTAAGATATTAACAGCGGTTATGCAATACAACTTCGTTTATCCGAATTAATTGCAAGACAAATCTGTTCAGATTTTTCGATTAATCAGTCTGAAAGAAGCAAATTTTGAATTATATCGTAAATCAACAAGGAGTTGAAAATTTTTCAACTATAAATATTTTTTAAGCCAATGTTTAATAAGTAATTTTAAGCTAATTAATAAAATAAATTACATACGAATTAAATATAGACATTTATATGGCATTTATTTTTTCGTCACGTTTTATTCGCTGTAACGCAATACGCACTTTCTGTATTCGGATAATCGGTTATTTGTAAAATCAAAATTCGCATAATCGGTGTTCGGATAATTGACGTTTCACTGTAACAGATCTTAATTAGTTCCAAACATGCTGGATCCACATTGGTTACAATTGTTCGCGAACAGCTTGCAATTGAGTATACACTATTCGTACAACGCTACAATGTGTGCACAGTGGGTAAACTTATTTACGAGCAGTATGCAAATAGGAAAAGCAACATATATCAGAACTGGTGAATAACTCGTAAACAATTACAGATCTGTTCGCTGATTAATAGAAGCAGATATTCTAAATCGAAGTGATCAATGAGATCCAATGAGATCGTGCTACGAATACGTCCATATACTGTGCGCACCCCGCAAGAAGTCTAACTCGGACGCGCCATCTACTCATCTATCACTGATAGTCTTTCTCGCACAGTACGACTGGTATATATGACTACTGTGGACAATAGCTCTTATAAAACCAAAAATACACGTTGATTCTTTGGATTCGAAGACTTTTCCGCTGTAAGAAGATAACAACTTGAAATAGAATAAATCTCTGAATAAAAAGTGATATATAGAAAATTAGTTATAGGTTAAATGAGTCATTCACGTGCCAAAGTGCTTAACTCTACTTTCTAAATTTTTGGAAACTTTTATTTGTCATTTCACGGAATTAATCAATTTTGCAAGTGATAGACCCAAATGGGGCGATCAATTAGACCTGCACTTCTTCCACGCGACTTCTTGCGAGGCACGCACAGTACGATCAGAGTTTGCGGACAGATCCACTACGTTCCATTTTTCGAACGAATAGCGTTCACTGTTGACAGAAACAATCACACTGTGGAACTGTCGATGAGCAATGTGGACCCAGCATAACAGAGGTACTCACGAATCGCGCGAGTCCCACAACTGCGCATTTCTCGCAGACATTTATCTCACGTTTCGCTCGATCCAGAAGAATCTTCGGAATCCTTTCCGACACACGATCTATCTGCTACATAAGCGTGCTTTACGTGTTTGTTTCAGCATTCGAGGAGGCTCGTGGCTATTCGATCGAGCGTAAAATCTATTTAAACGCGTTACAGAAAACGCCACGCGAGAAAATCGACACGAGTAAGATCAGCATGGAATCGAGCTCGTCATCGAGCTACGAGTCTTTGAGTAAGAGGAAATTGTTCAGCCACCCAGCAAGCGGAGGCAGATTCGGCTTGTACACGATGGGTCCACCAGGCCTCGTGTCGGCCAGGCGCGGTTTCGCGAAAGACGGTCCATTCTCGCCGGGACATTTCGGTTTTGGCGGGCCACCGCCAGGCTTCCGTCCTATGCCACCTCCACCAGGCATGCCACCCGTGCCACCGCTACCAGGTCCTCCGCCTATGTACGGGCCGCGGCCGTTTAGGTACGGACCACCACCGGCACCGTCCATGCGTCCGCCGCCACCTAGGCCAGGCTTCCCCTTCCTTGGTTTCCCGCCACCAAGACCTCCTCCGACCATGTTACCTCCACCGAAAATGCCTCCGCCACCTCCTCCACGCGTGACCTTACAGCAGTTGCAAACGCAGAAGAAGAAGTCGCACATAAGACACGGCGTCGTGAGTAAAAACCGTGCTGGTGCAATGAGACAGAATAGCCAATTGAGGAGGATACTGCCAAAGCTGTTGAAAGAACAGGACTTCACGGTAGACACGTTCGAAGAGAATTTGCTCGCGGTTTCGACTCAGACGAACAGGCGGCCAAACAAAGGAAGATATAACCAGAGGAAGTGACAGCGTGCCATTTAGGAGGCATGATATTACTTAAACGTACAATATCCCGTGTAATTCGCTATTGCCGAGATTCGCAGCCTCTTCGATGGCCAGTTGGCTGTTCGAAGGGCCAAGCAATCGCGAGAATGGACAACGGTTACTAACTAGTAAGGTTAGGTAACTAACTAATTGGTGCCCATCCTACGCATCCATCTCCTTTTTCTCCTCTGTCCACGCAACATGTTCCTTGACACTATTTTGAGAATAACATTCATCATTAATGAAAATAAATGCACTTTGTCGATAATATGATTATGAACCAGTCCATTATCATTCACCTTTTATAATTGATCGACTCCACGTCGAGAGGTTATGGTTTAGTACTTAATCGACGATGAGAGATCGCAAGTGTGCCATTGTTAATTCAAGGATCACGGCTCAGTCTCGTGGTTTCTCGTGGTTATAGACTGAAAATAAACACTCCGGGGCAGGTTTGCTCCCTGTACGGTGTTTTCCAACCACTGTTTCATCTTTAGATACGATACATTCGGACGGCTCGTTAAGTATATTGCATTGTTAACCACTTGCGTTGGAAACACGTGCCATGCACGTCCAGATCTTCTGCTACCAAATTCGCCAACCACGTGTCGGATACGTCGGTAGGTTGTTGCCGAAATAAAGAATGACGTGTGTGTCACGTCGACGGATTACACCGCGACGCGTATAGTCATCGATATAGCTGCAATACATTTTATCACGACGCAGGCAAATCGATTAATAAATTTATTTTATTTCATTAATTTCTCGGGGAGGCTAAGGGCTACGAAGGAGCCATCCGCAAAGGCAAAAGAATAATCCACAGAGTGCATGCAAAATACACGCAGTGGAACCACGTAGAACTTCCAAGAATCCCTTGCGGAACTACATATACCACGCTGTACAAAATTACTTAATAAACAAAGCTTTTCGCATTTGTATAAAATTCTTTGCGTAAGACTTTGCCCAGCCTTCTCGTTTCAAGTCACGCCAGCGTGTTAGCATGGCGTTTTGGCACACGCGTTCGCAGATTCGTTGCCAGCGCAAGTGGTTAGCATTGCCACAGTGATCACCGATCACCGGTTCTACGAATTTTTCGAATTCATCTCATCGCTCGTTTCAATCATTTTTTCAAAATCTCAACAGTCGCAAATAAATAGCGAGTTTTCTTCTTTTCTGATCGCATTCTTTGACAATTCCTCGTTATATCCTAAGAACCAAATGTTATTCTTGCCCCCTGATCGTGTGACAGTTGTTAACACTAAACCTACCACAGTATGAACGACGATTCTCCAATTTTTTATCGAAAATTCTGCATTTAATGTCATCGATTACTCGACTTCTCGATATTTCCCTGAATATACGTATATCAATTTTTCTGTTTCTTCTTCTCTTCCATTTCCTTTCAAGCTCTTTCATTTCTCCACCTATTGGTCATTTGACTGGTCGTGGTGGGTTTAGCGTTAATTTCGATCATCGAAATTTTTACTTCTTCATTCACTTCTATAAATTCTTCTTGTTCTTCAATAAGCTTGATTCGAAAGTATATTCTTAGTAAAAGTTGCTCATCGATTACTACCTATTTTAACTATGTTAACTCTTTCCGGTCGAATTTGCCGTAGGGCATGGTACACGTACTGGTCGGAATTATTTCATTAATCATTTTTTCCTCTTTAAAAACATATAAATTTTATTCGCCGTATTCTTTACTGTCTTGGTACTCGATATTTCATCCAGATTTATCCGTAGTTTTCTTTGGTACTATATATGTCAAAATTGCCGCTTTCCATCTTGGTTTCTTGGTTTCATCGTGTGACACGTAGTTTTTCGTTTAATCGTTCTTCTTCATTTTCATAAATTTATCTTGGTAAATTTTAAATTTCATAGGGGGGATTTTATGTGATATTCATTTCGATATTCGTTTACATCCTTGTTTTATATGCGACTGTTTATAGAAGAAGTACCTAATGCTCAGAAAAATAGTGGTTTCCACTATTTCATCGACTTTCGCAAGAACGAGTAAGGTCTGCAGCATTGGTTGACTGTATAAACACCATTCGTAATATTTATATTTGTGCCCATAATTATGAAAGTGATCTAAGTCATATATTTTTTGTTTCGAGATATTTAATGGATTACATTTAAATAAATTAAAAAATATTTTTATATTACGCAGCATTTTAATTTAGAATTTTATTAGTCTCGATTAATGAAAATCTATTACGAATGTGAAATTTTGTGTGAATTTCATACGAAAATGTTGTTTTCAAAGTTTGAATTGGCTTAGATCATTTTCAAAATTAACCGAATGACCTGTAAATGACTTAAAGCAATAAAAAACTACGAGTTTATTTGAAACAATAATTTTAATGAAATAATTCATGAACATTTATTAATTATTTTTGAAAAGTAATCTATTTTTACCATTTCAAGCCTTTATCAGTATGAATTTTGAGATTCTTAAAATGTTCCTGAAAAACTGGAGGGATGTAGGGTAGTAAACACGTAATATCTTTATGTTTTTCTTCCGTTACTGGTCTAGTGGTGGTGTATAACGGAAGTAATTTAATATTTCCAGAGAGTGAATTTGCGTTTCTCGTTCAAAGAATGTGTTACCATTATACGTATATTATTATACCATTACACGTCAAAGAATGTGTTACCATTATATGCGTTATCATTATCGTCGTTGGCTGATTTGTAATAACTGATAAACTCAATTTTTCAAAATTTTTTACTTAGGCCACTTTTATAATTAACACTAAATGAACTCCATATAACGTCGAAATAACAACCACTATCTAATGGTTCATTTTTGACAATATCGTGAAAATTGCATTGAATTAATTTAGTTTAAAATAACGTGGTGTGAAATAACTGATTAACTCATCTTTTATTAAATTTTGACATTAGACCACTTTCATAATTATGGGCATATTTAAGAATAATTTTTGGTTTACTTTTCGTAATTCTATCACGAATTTCGCGTTTTTGTATTTGAGTTTCCATTACTGCTACGTAATACGTACTTAGTGCAGCAGTGAGATAATCCCTTTATCTTTCCGTGATAGCAATAGTGTTCCTTCAGATCGGCTTTCGCGCTTCCAAATTTAGGTTTTCTTGTCGTACTTGACAGGTATCTTCGATTCTGCAGAATTCTTTCCGAATAATTCCTGGGCCAACGACATGCTTGTACGAAATGTATCGACAAAGGTGTCATAATCTTGTGAATTAGGATTAGAATCTAATTATTTTTTATACGAATGTAACAGAATTGTTAGAGGTAATGGGAGGCCACGTTGTGCCAATCATGCTGTCATAAAACTACCATAGCACGGTCGAAATAAATATATGCAAGATGTACAGGTAGCCCTCCTACAACACGGCATCCTATAACACGGTTTCACCATAACATGATCCATAAATTGCGGGAACCTTCCTACAACACGGCATTCTATAACACGGTTTCTAACACAATAAGAAAATTGCAAAAACCTTTATGCAACACTGTACTTCTACATGAGCAGTGACGACGAAGAAATTTATTAAATTAAAGTTGAATTAAATTAAAATAATATTTTTGTTGTTTTTTATTTTGTGCTGTACATATGTTTATATTTTTAATAAAAATTAAATTTTTACGTAAAATTAAAAAAACATTGTTTTTAGTTAGTTTTCGGAACGTAACCCCCCTTTTTGTGCTGGCTCTGGGTCTCATACAACACGGTTTCACATAACACGGCATTTCCTAGGAACCTATCTACCGTGTTATAGGAGGGTTACCTGTATTACTATTATTATTGCCAATACATCGACACGAATCCTGCATTTCGTCGGTTTTTTCGGATTAACACTATGCCATCCGCACGTGTAATCAGGATTCTTTTCTTTGGCACCGGTAGCACTGGCTCGAATCAATTTACCCATCGTTGGAGATTTCTCGAGGTTTTCAGTGTGGATAGAAATGAACGCCAATATCTTCTACGTTTTTTAACAGTTAACGCATTAGTATATTTAGATAAAGATATTTAAATAATGAAAACAACTCGCAATAAACTATTTTAAACAAGAAAATTGATTGACAGTTTCTAGAAAATTCTTCTGTCTTCTCTCATTCTCATTCTTATTAACCCTTTGCACTCGACGACGTTTTGGTTAAAGAAGAATAGGAATTCAAAGATTTTCTGTTACAAAGCTGACGATATTTTTCTGAGTAGTGAATGAAATGTCGTATGATAATTAACCACTTGCGGTGGCAAGAAGTTCACAGACGCGTGTGCAAGAATGGTCCACTGTTTCTGTAACAATTGCCTAACGACGTGTGTACCACCACGTTCTGTGACAAAAGCATAAATAATTTTATTTATACAAAGAAAAGGTGAACCAAAACAGTCGGCGCAATATGTCGCCACTTTTCTAGTGCAATTCTTTGCTCTCATTCTTCCTAGCTGATTTGAATTATTTTCGTAGCACACTTTGCAAAATCGCCTTACATTTCGCACACTTCCAGGTTTCTTTTTAAATTCGTGACGACGTTTTTTCTGCACGTAATTGCTCGATGAAATGCAATCTTCGTCATCGGAACATTTCACTAAATACATCGCTAACTTCATCCTAAAATCGGGAATTGAAATATTTTCTCGAGTTGCTTTTTAAACAATTTGATAATGGCAAAAATGGTCTACAGCGCCGCGGGGGTCACCGGTGACCCCCACCACGAAAAATACATTAAACCCGATTATACAACTCACCTTATCTGTTGTAAATAACATTTCAACATAATATGCATCGCATAATAAAATATTCATGTTGGCGCCATGGGTAAACCACGTAAAATGCGCGTGGCAGTCAACGTGTTAATGAATATCGAGCTTCGAAATTTTATCAAATGGCGACTGAAGGGCGCCTCTCGAGCGTAAAGGGTTAACTGTTACACACCCATATTTCCTCTTTCACGATTCTCACCTAACTATTTTATTCATTTCTTCTAAATATTTTTTCAAACATCATTCATACTAGACTGCACTCGTACATATTTATATTTATATCATCGCAAATGAATCTCACTTATTCAATCTCATTCGCATTCACACATATAAAACCAACACTCACATTCGGGAGGACATGAAACGTCAAGTTTTACTAATCCCAGTTCGCAATCCTATCCCTCCATTTTCAGAAAATTTCGAGGCTATATGTAAATAAATGTAAGATTTTTGTATTATATGTATACTTTATATTCTATTTCTTCAGAATCGTCAAATTCAATTGGATTGGAATTCAATTAACCCTCTATGGGCCCCTGTAACTTTCAAGTTACATGCTAATATATGGGTATTTTATTAAATACTGCATTCAACGTTATCGCTTGATCACTCCAGTTCGCAATTTTTCTTTCGATATATTTATAATTATTTTTACAATACCTCCCGTGCGTCTATTTTTAAAAATTCTAATTCTTTTTCATTTACCGGTTATTCGATCATGATAGGTTAGGTCCTCTATGGCCCCCTATGACCTATTTTCCACAAGATGTCGTGGAAAATTATCTTGTCTATCTATTGCACATTATCTTGGCACAATAGTACAAACGTTGTTAATTCAAACTTTCAATATGAATTCGTTATAACAAAATTGTCAAAACTGCTGACTTTATTGGTCGATATTTGTTGATTTTATGTTATATATAATTCTTATAGTCAGGAAAAATATATATTCGGTCCATGGAGGGTTAAACGTCAGATAATTTCAGAATGTCAGATCTTTTCCTTCGTTTGCCACTATTAAAAGGCACAATTATGAAAACGCAAAATTCGCTAATATGATATCGTATTGTAGCCTGTAACTTATTGTTCCTTGAACAGAGCATGAGCGATACTGCCACTCGTGCTAGACCACCGATGTGGTGTCACCGGCATTTCTTCGATAGCTTCGCACATGACACCAATGTGGTGTCACCGGCATTTGTTCGATTATTTTCACGGGGCACCAACGTGGTGCCATCGGACGGCATAGTGTTAACCACTTGCGGTGGCAAGGAATTCACAGACGCGTGTGCCAGAACGATTTATGTAACAATTGCCTAACGACGTGTGTACCACGTCGTTGGCGATTCTGTGACAAAAGCATTACGACGTGCGTGACACGTGGTTAGCTATTTTGTGACAAAAGCATTACGACGTGCGTGACACGTGGTTGGCGATTCTGTGACAAAAGCATTACGACGTGCGTGACACGTGGTTGGCGATTCTGTGACAAAAGCATTACGACGTGCGTGACACGTCGTTGGCCATTCTGTGACAAAGCATTACGACGTGCGTGACACGTGGTTGGCGATTCTGTGACAAAAGCATTACGACGTGCGTGACACGTGGTTGGCGATTCTGTGACAAAAGCATTACGACGTGCGTGACACGTGGTTGGCGATTCTGTGACAAAAGCATTACGACGTGCGTGACACGTGGTTGGCGATTCTGTGACAAAAGCATTACGACGTGCGTGACACGTCTTTCCAGCGCAAGTGGTTAAGCAACGAAAAACGTTCTCCCTTTGAATTTTATAACGTATTCATCAATCGAGATCTCTTTACTATCAACACAATCATATCTCGACTTGTCATCGGTCTAAGTCAAGAATTTGACAGCTTTTTGAACCCTTGTCCTAATGGTTCAAGACATCTATCGTTTACAATAATTGTATTTAAACCGGAATTTTTCACGTCAGAATATATCCCCGAAAATAAGGCAATACTTTCGTATGGTGCTGATGGGATCAATAACCTTTCATCCAAAAATGCTTTTATTTCTGTAATTCGAGCATCGAGCCAATTATTCCACACGGATCTTGGCAGTTTCTTCTGTCTAATTATTCTGGCGTAATGACTTGTTTTTAGACTGTGAAATGGCGTGAAATAATTTTTCGGTGAAAAGGGGACGAAAAAGATCCATTGACTGACTACGTGCTGAGGGGAACACGTAGACCAGAATCTCCTGACCCTGAGGATAAAGTTATTTTGGATAAATCGACGTCTTCGCGTGTGACATCCTCCCACGCATTCTCACTTGGGAAATTACTTGTTTCCTCGGTACCTCGTTGTCACTTCATATAGACACTGCGATGACGCTGTCACTATCAGAATTATCGTTATAATCGACATCATTAGCAAAGTTCATATAAAACGTTCAAATTTCCACATAAAATCCATCCCTACTACTCTCGATATCTACATAATCACCAGATTCTTGTCCTCGTTTAGGGGTATGATCTTTCACAAACGCAAGGAACAGTGTAAAAGTCGAGAAGTGAGAATAAAGAGCAGCAAAATATCGGTGACACTATGTAGAACGGTCTGCTGCTCGTTCCGAAGGAACGATCTCGACTCACAATCAGCGAAAGAAAAGTCTCAACTGAATGTAAAATATTCGCAGGCACTGAAGGGACTATTTCTGACGTCATAGGATCCATAGTGCGTTTAGAAATTTCACGCTAAACCTACCACGACCGGTTAAATCGACTGATGGACGAGGAAAGGAAGCAAGAATGTCGAAAGAAACGAAACGAGAAGAAATTTGTCTTTGGTATACGTTACTGAAAGACAAATCGCGCAGTGAGGTGACCAAAGCGATGACGGAAATTGACTGCGGAATTCGAAATGATAATTTTGAAAATAGCCGTTCAAGCCGTGGTAGGTTTAGTGTTAAGCATGGTAAGATAAGACTGGTACTTTTAGATTTTCGAACGCAAACGGTAGAGATCGTGCCGGGGATATCCCGGTGTTCGACCGAAAAGAGTTAAGGTATAGTATATTAAGTTTGGTATTTATTTTACCGATAGATGTCGCTAGTTACGTAGAGTGAGAGTCGCAAGTGAGTATACAGCACGAAGACGCGGAATTTTTCTCACAAGTGTTACATAATAAATTACATAATAAATTGAAAATTGATCGAGAAGGCACGACGTTTGCAAGATTTACAAATTAACCCTTTCGGTACTACTGCCGCCCAATGGCGGCGGCCATGACACGTTCTCTGGGTACTACCGTCGCCTATTGGCGCCATCTACGAAACGTTCTCTGGGTACTACCGTCGCCTATTGGCGGCATCCACGAAACGTCACCGATGTCTGTCGCGATCCGAATGAAAAGTTTAGTGTCAATCACGCTCGAGATTTCTGTGAATACCGCAAAACACGTTTTCGTGGCTTCCAGCGCAACCATTCTTGTGGAAACCTTCCTCGTACCAAGAACGCATAACCGCGGCCAGCTCCTCCGTACCGAAAGGGTTAATAGTATATATTAGGCGAAGTAAAAAGGAATCCATTATTTTTGCATGAAATTGAATGCAAAAATAATGGATTTCCTTTTATAAATACAAATACTGGGATATTCAGGTGGTGGCCAACATTGTTAACCTACTTCGTCTTTCGCTACATTAGGTGTAATAAAAAGAAATCCATTATTTTTGCATGAAATTGAATGAAATTAAATGCAAAAATAATGGATTTCTTTTTACTTCGCCTAATATTGTGCGAAGGAATTACGTACCTGTCGAAAAACGATTCAAGAGTGAGTATATGGATGGTCAAGAATGACTATTGGTTAATTTACGAAGGTACCTGAGTACTATGTTTGATCAGTATATCTTTAGCTTTGACGCTTCAATTACTTGGAATTAACCCTTTGCAGTGTGTAAATTTTTCTAGTCCATCTGTCATCGATCGATTTAACGCACTTTCGTTATGGGAAATTTATAGAAATCGAAGATTCCATTTCCAAAATTTTGTTAAAAAATTTGGAAACATTAAAAAAAATGATTTTTCATTTTTCTCGGTGAAAATAAAACGAGATAATTAATATTGTACATTGTCGACGTGCTCTTAATGGCACCAATGGAGTGCAAGGAGTTGGCAAGTCAAAGTGACCTGTGTTTTCTTTTTTGTCTTCTGTTTTTGCTGTTGGAATTATTGCGAATGTGAAATTGTTTTTAATATGGACTTTTATTGAAATAGAAACGTAAATAATTGTATATTTTTAATTATTGCTAGTTAATTATCGTTGTTTAATTATACTTGGGTACACTTTATTGGTCAGTAGTTTTAGCGTTAGTTATAGTAATGAATAATTTTAACATTCAGACGATTAAATTAAAATTATTTGGTGAAATTACTTTACTATATTATTTACTAAATTATTTTATTATTGCAATGAAAGTAATATTTCATACTTTTATTAACTTCATTTTAAGATTTCCTGCATATTCGTAATATTTCTTTTTTAATTAAATATTCTTAACAGGTGATATGTTGTCTCATATCTACAAAGGAGAATTAATTAATTTTACTAATTAAAAGTATTTTATATTTTAGCTTTATGCTCTGAATTATGATCTTTTTAAAGAACTATTAACCATTATAATTAGTGATCAGAATAATCTCAAAATATTAAAATATCCAAATTAATTTATCATATTATTTGTAACAACAATTTTATCAGAGTTTCTCATACTGAATGAAATTATAATAACAATTCTGCCACGTTAGATGTCAATAAATAATTGACTAGTAAATAATACTGTAATGGTAAATAATAAATTTGAATAAATATTTGATCGATGCAATATGAAACTAAGAAATAAATTTCAGTAAAAATTCAATTGAGAAGATGTTTATAGAATTATTAAAGAAACAATTAGGGTTTCTTTAACCCCTGTTGAGGGTCCTGTAGCTAAAGCAAAATGTGGAAATTGTGGAAATAATACAAAAGGAGATAAATGTGGTGAATGTATGATTGGTTATTTCAGAGGAACCGAAGATTTTTGTGATGTATGTCGACTATAGCGTGTTTACACTTATAAAATTTTAAGTCATTCGAGATATTTCATGCTAAAAATGTACATTTCCTTCCATGAGCTCTTTAACTAATCTCGCTCCTGCATCCATAAGCCTTTCTGGATGATCTGATCGATCGTAGACAAATATTTACACTGTTCGTAATTCTGTATTTATGAATAATTTTATTTCATGAATAAAATTGAACAAGAACAATTTACTATATTCTGCATTCCTCTGACTGATTTCTCTTCGTTTCTTAATTTTATAACGCGTTTCTTCGTATTCTCTGATGCTTCCAAACGTTTCCCGACTGTTCCTCTGTTTAAATATTAGAAATATAAATATATAAATTACGAAATTATATTTGTATAATATACAATATATACTATGTACTATACTCTGCTGACAAAAGTTAGAAAACAAAGTAACCATTCGCAAATTTTTGTATAGTCTTTGCCTTCTGAGACTTATATATCGAACTTAAGAATAGGATGAAAAGCTGACATGTTTTCGAGTATATTCTATAAAGCCTATTTTTAATTTCAATGTCAGTATCTTGGAAGATAAAGAATATACAAAAAGTTGCAAATCATTACCTCGTTACGTACTTTACCGATCGCTAGCGATTCAACAGCATAAACTCATCCAACCGACCGCTCAGCCGCAGATTCTCCCTGGCGCCCCCCATATAAAAATGGGGAGCTTACAAAGCAACGCAACTGATACAACTGAGCCACGTACCTCAATACTAAATAACAAATAACTATTCATATAATGATAATGACTGTTCATCGCCATGACGACTGATTAATAGACTATATAGATCGGTAAGCGTCGGTGACAAAAAGCCAATTAACCCTTTGAACTCGAGAGGCGCCTCTCAGTCGCCATTTAATCAAATTCCAACGATGGGTATTAATTAATATATCAAATTTACAATTACCCAACGATGCGTGGAATATCAAAGTAAAATAATTCTATGTCTTAATTTTCATAGGATTTCTTATTTATCGTTTAAAAAATATCGTCGACTTTATGGCAGAACGTCTTCGAATTACTTTCTTCCTGTAGCGAAAAAATCGTCTAGTTAATCCCTTGACTACGGCAGATTTTGATAAGCAACGACCGTACCATGCGGCAGGAATTGAGTTACGATGTGCGCCATTTTTGTGAAAACAAGCGCCCTCCGTGGCAGAAAGCTAAACTACGCCGAGCGCCTATAGGTGCCTTCGGTGTCACAAAAGCAAACTGTGTTGAGCGCTTATATGCGCCTTCCGTGTCACAAAAGCAAAATTTCTGAGCACGTATATGCGCCCACAGTAGCCAAGGGGTTAATAGGCTATCGGTTGGTAGGTGTCGGCGACAAAAGGCCGATTAATAGGCTACCGGTCGGTAAAGTGTTAACTATTTTTCAGTAAGCGTATAATGAATAATAATAATACATACTATATAATATATATTTATAATTTGGAATATTTATGTACGCCATTGTGGGGGTCCTCCTTCACGGTCATTTGAAGTCAGCTGGACGCAGGTATCCCTCGGTGGTGCAGTGGCTAGAAGGGATAAAGGAAAAGGAAGGGATGCGTTTTGTCCCGGGCATACTAGCGGACTCATCAGTAAAACTACCCTAGCAGGCCAATTTCCAATTTTTTTTTTTCCAATTTAACATACGTTTAATACGCCAAAAACTAGATGCAATAATATACATATAGAAGAACCAAAACGTACAAAAGGGTTACAAATGAATACTCAGGCTATGAGTATGGCTCCGACATGAAACACTCACGATCTAGAATCAAACTTAACCCTTTGCACTCGACGACTTTAAAGAAAATGGAAACAACATTAACAAAGGAAATATTAAAATATTATATGTATATTAAAAGAAGAATCGTGACGAAAATTGAGTGGGAAATTTTTAATCGAAAGCTCAAAAATTATTATTTAGATCCCAATAAGTTCAGTACCAAAAATCAAGCATCAAAGTTGCATATGCTTTTCTTTTTCTCTTAACTACAAGAATAATAACTCCTATTAACCCTTTGCACTCGACGATGTTTTCGTTACAGAAAAATAGTAATTCGAAGATTTTCTGTCATAAAGTCGAGGATATTTTTAAAATGGCAAATAAGGAATCGCATGCAAATTGAGACGTAGAATAATTTTATTTCGACATTGCACGCATCGTTAGGTAATTTTGAATTTGATATATTAATTAACATCGATCTTTAGAATCTGATTAAATGGCGACTGAGAGTCGCTTCCCGAGTGCAAAGAGTTAATCTATCGCGCTTATCGCTATTGCCCTAGCAGGCCCTGCCTTAGACACTAGGATACTATTGGAAGGACGGAAAATTATATATATTGAACTTAGAGATTTTCCGAGGACTTGCCAGAAAGTCCTCAAAGCCGGAATCCACCTTACGGTGAGGGTGAGAATAATGGTCGCGACACTATTTATACAAATTTTCGATAATCCAGCATCTAGTTAACCCCTCGACTACGGCAGATTTTGATAGGCAACGACCGTACCATGCGGCAGGAATTGAGTTACGATGTGCGCCATTTTTGTGAAAACAAGCGCCCTCCGTGGCAGAAAGGTAAACTACGCCGAGCGCCTATAGGCGCCCACAGTAGCCAAGGAGTTAAAGGACCATTTCACAGAGCTTTGATTCATAAATAACGAAACTTCTTCTGTATACTCACTTTTGACGCGTTTTAGACTATACAATAGTCCTTCATGAAGCAAACGATCGAAAATTTGCCACTACTGTGTATCACATTTGTTTGGACTGCCAAAAATGTAATATTCTTCGATATTGCTTTCCCAATTTGACTAAGATTCTGGAAAGATACCACGCAAAGACCCAGGTTCTCTGTAAAGTGTATACTCAAGTGAGACACTCACTGTATGTACAACTCACATCTCGAGCATGTTCACCTGAAAATGTTCTCACTGAGTATTTCTGTAAATACTCCGTTGTAAACATTTATTTTCATTCTACGTTTGACAATGACAATTGTAATATCTCTTCGTAAGTCATTCCATGTTACAGCTTTTGTGTTTAATACGATTTTCTTTTCACCTTTGTGATCGGTCACACCGTACGATTATGTTATATTAATTACGATAGCAATGTTACGAAAGGTTAAGAATTTCTATTTGTTTCCTTTATCATCGTTAGCGTTTGCATTTTGTAAATATCACATCAGCCAATGTAACCTCCCGTTGGTTAGAGCATGAACTTTAAGACGAGATTTTTTTATTCGAGAGAACGTTACATTATTGTTATCAGCAGTATCTCAAGTGAAACCTAAAGTAGCTGTTCTATTTTCGACGAAACGAAGCCTGAATAGGAAGAGGAAGACGTGCGAAGAATAGTCCCCGATGACTATTCGTGATCTTTCCATAGAATTTAAAAGGATACGTGCGTGTGATTGGACGTGAGAATAATTGACACGTTGAAATCGGGAGATCTTTTTGCAGACACTGTTACGCGATGAAATTGTGATTAAATAAACTTCTATCTGTATACTGTTACAAAAAACTTGTATTCTAAATATAGTATTCTAATTTTAACTTTGAGCTAACACGATCATTTTCCAGTGCATCTTCGTTTGCCATTTTGGATATTTTCATGGGCGAGGAGGAGAATAATTTTCAGCTGATTTATTATTAAAAAGCAAGAGTCGTAATAGGTGATGGTACTCTTTGAATTAATTTATAAGTTTCTTAAATTTAAGTATTTAATATATTTATATATTATATAGAACATATTTCAATCTTTTTAAAACAATAGCGTATACGTATATTTATGTGTTTGTAATTTGTTGGTAAGGTTATGTTGCGCGCCCTATCTAACCTATAAAATGAAATTCAGAGATGTACATTTAATTTAGTAATTTTTCCAATTTGAAATTTTACTGTTACCATGCGTACACATTTATTATTAATTTGTTACCAATGTGACACTGTTAAGCTTAAATGCTTAATCATCGTTTAACAAATCTGAATTGTTTTAGATACTCGATCTGGAATATATCGAAGAACAATGGTGGACAATATAATAAACGAAGAATACAATATTTTATATTGCTTAAAGAAAAAGATTTTATATACGTTTATGTGTCTTTGATTTGTTTCTGAATGCAAGATTTCGGATCTTATAAGGTTATGTTGCACGTCCTACCTAACCTATAAAATGATCCCAAAAAGCTTAGACCCAATTTTGTAATTTTCCTACTCTAAAATGTGAATGTTATCAAACATTTTTATATTAATGTTTAATCGCTGCTTAACAAACCTGATCTCGTTTTTAGTTAATCGATATATAGAGATTATAGTGCAACGATAGACGATATAAATAGCAAGAAACTTCTTTAACACGATTATTTCGTGTTGGCAAAAATTGAACAGTTTATAAAAAATATATACGTTTATGTATTTTTAATTAGTTTGTAATTACAGGATCCTGAATCTTGTAAAGTTATGTCGCACGCTGTACCTAACCTATAAAATATGCTGAAGGAACTTAAAACCTTAATTTAAGCCTAATTTAGTAAATATTTTGCTTTGAAATTTGGATTTTATCAACAAATAAACAAATTTAGCTGAATTTTTAATTATTGTTTAACAAGTCTAAATTCTTTGAATTAACTGATAGTAGGATGTATTAGAAGCAATAACGAATAATAAGAAGACTGAAGAGGTTTTGTATATATACTTTATTAGTTTTTGATTGCAAAATTCCGAATCTTGTTAGGTTATGTTGATGATCTACCTAACCTAGAAAGTCAGCTCAAGAGAGTTGAATTTAATTCAGTAACTTGAAAATTTGAAACCAAATATGTTTAATTAAATGCTGAGTCGTTGTTTGTTAAAAGTTGTTTTAATTCTTCTAAATCGAGTTATTCGATCATTATTGTTGAATCAAGATGGTTAGTTTATTATTTTATTTACATTAAATATTTCTTTTTTCGTACAAACTTAATTGGGATATAATGTTTTTACACAAAATTAATTAGAATATATTATCGAGAAACGAACGAAGACAACATTACTGTCATTAAGAATTATAATATTTTATTATAATATTATACATTTCAATTTTAAAAGCTATAAAAGCTGTCACAAACATCAACTCAAGCCAATGTTTTTTGTTTTGTTACAGCCAAGTATGTACGAGAATTTTTATAATAATGTTTTATTATTTAGTTACTCGTAGGATCAGGAAACATTCATAAAATTAATATTATCGTGTTTTTCGATACTAGAACAAGGAAAACAGTCGAAATGACTGGTTTCGTGTTTTTTGTTTTTGCAGTTATTGAAAATGTACTGCTGTTGAAAGCAAAATTAGTCTTAAATTTCTATTTAACTTTTTATTTAGAGTTCTTCACTAAATTCTTTAGTAGATATAAAAAATTGAATAAAGCTGCCATATAAATAAATTCACAAATATTCATAATTCTTTATTTTTCGAAATAAAAATTTCGATTTTAACAAGCTTCTTACTTTTAAAAAATATTTTCATTTCTTTGGTTACTCGAATTAATTTTAGAAGTGTAGAGTATTAATCAGAAACGTAATTACATATGATATTCATTTTCCATTAATTTTATATTTAATGAAAAATGTTATATCATATATAATTATATTAATTACCACATATAACAAATAATAATGTGCTTTTTAATTTTAATATTTTTGATTTTGATAATATATTACATAATATACAATTAATTTTATATAACTTATGGTTAAATACAATAATCCACATTCGATTCAAATGTTTTAGACCTCAGAAGCGGGACATTTGCAGTACTGTTCATCTCCAAATTTTGTTCCAACTTTCAACGATATCTAAATCCAAGTATATCAACATTTTAAAAAAAACACACAGTATGTATGAAGAATGTATGAATAAATTTCCAAGTCACTGTGTATGTATTATATCTAGGTACACATTACAGGTCAGTACTTCCAGTGTCAATAAAATTAAAACAAAAACCTTATAGAGTAAAATTCCACTCGTGCTGGCCTTTAAGGGTTAAAGCCAAACCACGATCATAATTTATCAAATAAAAAGAACACATATAAAGTCAGCCTCAATGAACCAAATCTTCATCATCTAATTATATCTTCTTTTATTGTTTCCTTTTTATTCTTTTTACGTAGGGGAAATGTTCCAAAGATACTCCATTCCCCTGGGGAGGGGATAAGGTTACGTGGGATTTTACTCACTGAAGCACTCATGGTGACCATCCTCACCGACCAGGGGCAGGCCCAGGAACGAACACCACCGGTGCATCCCCGTGGCATGCTCCTAACGTGGCTTGTCCTCGAAGAGGGGACCAATCTCTGCAGGATATTGATATCAAATTTAGGATAGATACCACTCCAAATATTCTATCTCCAAGGGAGAGGTTTATTAACACTAGATTTACGGAACCCGTCAATTTGACGCAAGGGTTGTTCCAATTATACGATGGTAACAGATTTAGTTAACTTATATTAAGACTGTTAACACTTAGTGTGCGGACGACTCTCTGCCGAAGCGTTTCAGGACTGTGCGTGCTCAGTGCTTACGATCGCTGTGGATGGAATACTTTTCGCTCGTGCGAGCTCTGTTGATTAACTGTTCAAGGCGCAACTAACAAGTTATTATTGTAATTCTTTTGCAGCAAGTTAAATAATAAAAGAACGTTATTTTCAAGCATCAATTATCTATTAGAATTAATAAAATTTACAATATAACTTAACATAAAAACAAGGAACAAAAATTAATAGTTTATTTGTGTATGATAAATTTTTGTATATTGTTAATATTGTTATACGTATACTATATTGTTAACCCCTTGACATATAAATAAAATGCACATCGACGCGTCCGTAGAATAGCATTTAATTTGGCTCAACTGTGGACACTCATGCGCAAGCTTAGAAACAGAACGTTTTATTTTCAAATTTAATGCTATGTAAATAAAACAATAAAGTTGATATATAACGTTAATGTACAATAATTAAGTAATACTATAAAATAATAATTTAGTAGTTCTGTAAAGTATGATACATCTCAAAACATTTTGGAATATGTAGTGGAATCAGACACGTTTTACACTGCCAAGTTGTTTCGCTTCTTATATTATGTTTGATGCACGCATGGCATCTGTTTGCAGGATGTTGCTTTTTATTTGTCGCAGGCATATGTTCGGGAAAATGTGCCAAATTTTTTAAACAAAATAGCATCCACGCACGATTGAAACAGGTAAAGAATCTAATATACTTTCCGTTTCCGAGACGTCAAAGTCTACAATGGCACATGAAATGAATGACGTCTCCCAGACGTCATTGTATGTCAGGGGGTTAATACGTTACTAATGATACTCGCAACAGATATACAAAAGAATCAACCCGTCCTCGCGTCTATTATTTGTTCCGTCATTTGTGTCTTTTTACTACCGTTCCTAAGAAACACACGTATATTTGTCTCACATAAAGTTACATGTAATACTATTGCATAGAAGAGCGAAAAAATTGAACAACGCATATATGCGTCCACCGTCCCTGCTAGTGACTTTCGCCGGACGCATATATGCGTCCATAGTGCTCTAAGGGTTAAAAAAAAGGCACGTGGTTTCCTTCACCTGTCAATTTGAAATTGTCCTTAGAAATAGGTATACAGATAGCGTCCGTAAACATGGTATTAAATAGAAGTTCCTATACCATCTAAGTATCCTCGGTCTAAGACAGGGCCTGCTAGAAAGAAAGCCTTCCTGATGAGTCCACTAGTAGGCCCGGGACGAAACGCATCCCTTCCTTTTCCTGTCATCCTTCTACTTGCTACCTTATCAATTAGGAATGACGACCACGGGGATACCAACAGGCCAGCACCATAGGACACCAGACCCATCATCAGGAACCACGAGCTCAGCGCAATGAAGTCAGTTCGTATCAAGCGCTCCTGTACTTAATACTAGGTTTACGGACGTTATCTGTACACCTATTTCTAAATCTAGCGTTAAGGGAGGTCGAGGCTTCACTGAGAACTTGCGAGAAAGTCCTCGAACTTCCTTCAAGTAGGAATCCATCTATTGGCGAGGCTGAGAACTTGGTCGCTACATCTTCCTCCAGAAACCCTCTCGCTCTTTTCGTGATGTCACAAATCCCTGACGCGGACACAGCACATTCCCTTTCGCGGTGTCAGTAGTCAAGTCCCCTTTGAACTGCCCACGATCCATCTCAGCTGCAGGCACCGGGGGGAGGGAAACAACCCCTCGTCTACAGCCTCTAAAATTGGGGATTATAATGTAGGAAGGACTTTAATAACTAGTCGCTTTGCTCCTTGGTAACTGCTTTATTCCTTCAATACGCTGGTCAGCTAGTGCCCCAAAAACACATCCCTCGTTGTTTTATAGGGCGTGTCCCCTGTCCGTCGCCTCGTCTTCACGTGTCCATAGCTTTTTCGGCTGAGCTACGGTCCAGACGCCCCAGCTTGGCGTCTAAGCATCCCCATTTATGGCTGTTGTCCTTGGGTCTCGGCGATGTCTTCCTAGAACTCCAACGAAAGGCTTTCTTCTGCCGGAAAACAATGGGCAGTGATGAAAGTTGCCAACGATAATCCAGGGGAAGGAACGGCAGGCCTGCGACGCACTGCCTGCTGCCTTCTTCCTCTGAAGGGGGGCCCGCTCGTTCGTGGTCTCCTTCTGCAACATTACGCTCTCGCAGAATGAGTCCATCTACTTCCACTACCTCCCGCTCTGTAGCATCTCTGGAATGATGGCTGAGAGCGAGAGGTCGCATCCCATGTGATGAAGAAGGACACAGCGCTCGCGTGCCCATGATGGCATTGTGCCACCGCCTCTCGACCTATCTTGTGCAGGGACTCACTGAAGCAGGCCGATGAGCACCTGCGCGTGGCGATAGGTTAGCCATGTAATTATGTCTTACATAAATTGACTCTATTGTAGAGAGAGGGATAAGGAGGATTTTGAATTTAATAAGGATAAAATATATTTAAAGTACTGTGCGTGGCTGAAGAAAGAAGTCATCTCGTTCGGCGCGGGGCAAGAGGGGTATTCCACTAGTACCGCCTATACTCTCGTTAGTAATATCCACTCTTCTATGACACTGCCAAAACTACTATTTCCAAGTTTGGTAACGTGATTCGTTAACATAGGCGTAAGATATCCGCGAAAGAAACGTTATCTCAGAGTTAACTTACAATGAATTGGAAGCACTACTACGCCAGGCAATAAACGAAACGACACCATATGATTGGAAAGGATTTTGTAAACACGTAGAAACACTGAAACACGAATATTAGACGAAAGATGGAATAATAGAAGACGCAACTGAAGACCTAGAATTGGAAATACAAAGCAGTGAGTCGGATAAGAAATCAGATGACAATAGCTGAAAGATTTATGAAGTAAAGAAGTACGAAAGTAATAATAATTAACATCATTTATGAAAATTGATTTAAAATTTAAGATGTATTTTTTATGATAAATTAATTATGTAATTGCATCATACTAGATAACCGTTTAAAAAAATCACACGATACAACATAAATATAAAAAATATGTGTATAGTACAGCACGTTTGCTGCATAATGCGATGAAAAGTTAATCAAGACGCTAATTAGTAATTAGTAATTGCAAATAATCATGTGTTCATCGGAAGAATCTGAAGTTAATATGCTTTTGGGATGAGTCTATGCTCTTGCATCTATTTGTTGCGTCTGTCTCACTTTGTCTCGTTGCTTCGTTCACTTTCTTTGTCACATGGTGTTCTATGACCGGGCTAATAGGGAGGGATCAGTTCTACCAATAAGGGAAGCGTTTTACTCTACTTCTGCCATGATGTTAGAATGATTGGGTTGGTGGAGACTCGGTCCTACAAGTTTCTCAGATGACTTCTTTTCAGCTACGCATAGTATAAACTATTGCTCAACTATAACTCTTACTTTAATTTTCGATAATTCTAAAGACTTTATTATTTTGTATTACGTCTACAAACCTGGAGGATAGACGTGCCTCACCGTCGCTCTAGTCTAAGGATTAAGTTGTAAATGTAAAAGCGAAAGTTTAGGAATTTTAACAACTACTAGACTCGACAGATGGGTCCCACGTGTGACGGACCCACCGAAGTGACGAATGGACTACGTATAAATTACGTCATTGATCATCGAAAATCGGCTCCTTGATAGTTCCCTACTCCTTAGCCAAAGGTCTTTCCGTCACACCCTCTGTCCAATCAAAAATCTTTGCTTTTCCTCCACTAATATTTATCCTAACCAATCAGAACCAAACTGGAGAAAACAACGGACAGGACATGACGAGACACGAGACAGACCAAAATTGAGAAGTCAGTTCGTCTTCGACACCAATCATTGAAACATCGTACATATACTTATAAACGCGTGTTCGAAACGGTACTCCGATAAACGTCTCTATTATAACTATTGTATACTTTTCCTGTAAATAAACACTCTATTTTAACATATTTTAACATCACATCGCGATTCTCAATATTACAAAACTAATCACGCACTATTAATTTGGCGCGTGATAAGTGTTCTTGGAAATCGAAGAGATTCGATGCATAGGACACTACACTTGCTAACTACGCATACTGACACATCGATCTTTTATTAAATAATTGACCTTTTTCCACAAAATGGTGTATACATCTTGTTATACAATGTCCATGTATACAAGTGCAAACGTTATAAGCAGTTGTTACTTCAAAGTTACAATATGCTTTCTTTATAATAAAATTGTTGAAACTGTATTTCTTGCCAATCAGACAATTCATTGTCAATCTGTATTTACAGATTCATATCTTTTTCATAATTAAACTATTCGGTCCATAGAGGGCTACATCAGTAATACAAATAACCTAAAAATAGTAATAAAAAGAACGCAGTGAAAACTATTTACAATGTAGTAGAAAGAAGTTTGAACATTTTCTTCGATAAAGAAAATTTTCCAAAATATCTCATTAAATATTCATTTTTCAGCTACGTGTATCAGTACATTTTTATGCAGAATAGCAAGGAGAGTCGATATGTAGATTCTGAACGAGATATCTTCGATGCAAATCGCATTTTAGGAGGTCTAAAACTCTTGAATTCATTGTTAATCTGTATTTATAAATTAATACTTCTTCTACGATGTATAAATCTTTTTATAGCCGAGAAAAATATTCAGTCCATAGAAGATTCCGTGAGTAATAGAAACAATTAAAATACACAGTGAAAAATATTTAGAATGTAATAGAAAGAAATTTAAACATTTTCTTCGATAAAGAAAATTTTTCAAAGTATCTCATTAAATATTCATTTTTCGGCTACGTGTTATCAGTGCATTTTTATGCAGAATAGCAAGGAGAGTCGACATATGTATTTTGAACGAGATATCTTCGATGCAAGTAGCATTTTCGGAACTCGATTGTTTGAGGATGGTACTTGAGGGTCTGGTGCGTGTCAGGCTAGATACTCCGAGGACGAAGGATTTTGCAACGCGGAGGTAACGAAGGCTGGAGGTTTCACGTCGATTTCTGTTACGTAGGTAGGTATTGCACGTGATGGAGGGACACTTGAGCAGTGCAGAGAGGAGAAGGTCGACGCGGGCCGTGACTCGTCGTACGTCTCGTGTCTCGTTCCGAGATATTAAAGTGATTCAATATTCGGCCGCGGTCATAGGTCAGGCGTGTAGGTGGGACATGTCTTTTATACGCCTGTCCATATATCACGAACTGCCGTTGGCGTGCGTGGAATAATTCCACGAGAAATTGCACGCGTCATACGCGAGTAACGCCCTAACACTCGGCGATCTTTGCCAGCGGCCTTGGATACGTGACTTGAAACAAGGAAGGATGTAAATCAGCTACGCGGACAGTGCATCTGTGGCTATTTGTCTACGATCAGGCCTAATCGTACGATGTCTCAAGCTGCAGATGCCGATTTTTCGTTTATGATATTATTATGTAAATTTTCTTTAATAATGTTGTTTGTAATATTGTAAAAGTGTCCGATTTTTTAAAATAATATTGTAAGTGTAGAGATTAAGTGGGTGTTAAATAATATAAAACTATTTATTAAACATAAAATAATAATACAATGTGCCGTGATGGTAAAGACTACGAATATATAAATATATATATATCAATTAAACTCTTACGACTACAACTAACGACATAATTATAACTAACACCACGGTTACAACTAACAACACGATTACAACTAACAGCTTCTTTCTTCATAACTCTCTTCTAATAACTCTACTACGAACTCTAACATACTACATACTACACCATACTACGACATACTACATACTGCCTACTCACACCCTTGCATCCCTATTTAAAACCATACATTCTATCCTCTTTCATACCTATCCTCTCTTTCCCAATCACACTTTCCCACGCACTCCTTGCAGTCTTGCCCTCAGTGGGTCACGTAGCCCAAAGACTCAAACGCATTCCTAGAGACACTCTTCACTTTCATCCGATACATTCATAAACATCCCGTCCACACGATCCTAGCGCACGGTCATTCGTCCTTTCGCACGCACTCTAGATAACACGCTCGACCCACTCATCCTGCGATACCACATAAGTGTTCAATTTTTATTAGTAATATTATTTGTAATATTATAAAAGTGTCCAATTTTCTTTTAATGATACAATTTATAATATTATAAACGTGTCAAAGTTTCTTTTAATCATACAATTTATAATATTATAAACGTGTCAAAGTTTCTTTAATAATATAATTTATAATGTTTTAAAAGTGTCTAATTTTCTTTTCATAACGTTATTTATAACATTATAAAAGAATTCGATTCTTATTAGTAATATTATTTGTAATATTATAAAATAATACAATTTATAATATTATAAACGTGTCCAAATTTCTTTAATAATATAGTTTATACAATTATAAAAGTGTCTAATTTTCTTTTCATAACGTTATTTATAACATTATAAAAAAATTCGATTCTTATTAGTAATATTATTTGTAATATTATAAAAGTGTCCAATTTTCTTTTAATAATACAATTTATAATAT
>NW_016910939.1:54530-79118 GCF_001483705.2 Eufriesea mexicana
GCATTTTTTTTTTTTTTTTTTGTTTAGTTGTAATGAAAGAAACATATTTTATATGCTGTAAAAATTATTTTAATTATAGTTATATCTGGGTGAAAATGATTTTAAAGTATGATTTAAAAATAAATATTGTGAATAATGATAATTATATAAATAAGTAAAATATTTCAGTTCATATTATGTAATTGAATTTTTATATCAATGAAATAATGATTGGTCGTTAGAATTAGTTAAGATAAATAAAAAACCTAGTTATATTCGACAAAATCAAATAAGTAATAATTTATTTTCTTAAGTAATTGTAAGTTAAATTATTTATTTTAGTGCATATATATTGATTTACTCTTTACCATTTATAAAATATCTAATAAAATATTTTGTGCTTCTTAAAAATAGATTAGTTCTCAAATAATTTTAATAAATAATTTTAAAACAATAAAACTTCAAAATTGGGTCTAATTTGGTCTAATTTATATAATTTCTAGAATACTACGAGATCATTTTATGTAATTAATTTTGAGTAATTAATTAAATAGCGAATTGATATCGATTCGCCTTCGATTATCGAGTGCACTTTATACTGGAGTTGAAGTAATTGCAGGCTGCTTTTAACAAATTTTCATTATCATTAACGCGAATTATACTATTTTCATTATCATCAACGCGAAAGAAGTATTATTTAATTATTCAATTTTTAACGATCTTCCAACGATGAAAGTCATATTCTATGAAAATTTATATATTCGTTGAAAAATCGCAAAAATTTTTGAATAATTTTTATAAACTTTTGTCACATTTAATTTTTAATAATATTTCTTAATTACTTTTTACTTCTGCTAGGTTCGTGTAAATTTAATTACAAATTCATAAAAGCCAAAATTTTATAAAAATGCATGCTTAAACGTTGTACAATATTTTTCTATTTTTCTATTGTATTACATCTTATTATCATTTCATATTTTTATATATTGTACAATATCAATATTTCTATTTTAAAAAATACATAATTTCACGATGAGATACTTTAACCACATATGTTTCTTTATATGTTTGTTATATTTTTATTTTGATGCATTTGCCGATCTGAAATTACGTTTTTCAGAAGATGCAACTGGTTGCTACTGCTACTATGTTTACTCTATTTTTTAAGATGGTGATGAATTATAAGAAAATGGAATAAAATTATAAACAAATTTAAAAATTCTGTTGCAATGTAACAATAGTAACAATAGTTTTTCTTAAGTCGAAGTAGCACTTAAATATTATTTCTCTTCGATCGAAATAACAAACAATAATAAATTTTCTTAAGTTGAAGTAACAAATAGCGATAAATTTTCTTGACATAAAATAATAAGTATAACAATAATTTTTTTGAAGCAGCTATTTATCGACATGCTACCCCAATCGTTAAACGTAAATGAAAAAGAATAATAAAAAAAAAATTTATTCTGAGAGTATTTTAGATTTCCATGGTCCTGAGATAGTATAGATATTAAGATAAATATTTTTTTTATAACACTTCAGTAATATTTAAGAAAATGTTATATATAACGTGGCAGTGATTTATTTTTGTTAGCATATATCTAGTAGTATATAAATAAAAAAGGACGATGTAGTTTGTTTATGTTACTTCTCAAAGTATTGTTATTACAAAATGTGTAAAATAAGGAGTATGTCATTTTTGAGTACACTACAGATGTATTTAATAAAGACGAACAATTTCTAAAAATACGAGTATTATTCACATATTATAATCTCGTAAAGATACATATGTATGTTGTAATATTAAATTAATAAAAAATATATATGTTTACAGTAGGAAGATTTTAATCATCGAATTATTCCTATTAGCATAACTGGTGATTTATAATATGCATTAGATATAATTCTATAGTTGTATAGAAGTATGTGAAATGCAGTTATTACTTCATATAGAAACATTGTATCCCATGTGTGGTAATGGTTACATAGATTTTTAAGTATACATGAATTTGAATGAGTGGAACAAGTATGCATGGGATTGAAATATCTAATAATTCAGGTTACTATGATAAATGAGTATGCGTGTAATAATTGAGGTGTGGTGTGAATTGTGTATCTAATGTAATGTATGAAAGAAGAAAGAAAAAAGAAGAATGATTTGAGATACGTTAGTTGCAATTGAGTTTTAATAATGAGAAGAAGTGTGAGAGAATAATCGTGATAAATTAATTATATTTCAACGTAATACTTGTGTTTGATAATCTTTGTAATTAAGTAAATAATTGTTCTTATTGTTATTAAATTTCATCCACCACTAACACCATGAACTTCATTACATTAATTTCGTGATTAATTAAAATAGAGAACACTCGATGAAGGTACTATCTACTAATAGCTTTAAATTAATATACATACATATATATGTGTATATACACAATTCAATAATAGTATTTATGTATCACACATTCTAAATTTATTATTTATTATTATTCTATGTATTACACATTTTATTCTCATTATTTGCATATACAAGGTTCTGTTTAATGCAACGTATGATTTTTCTATCGTTTGTCATCACCTGAGAAGACAAACTTTCACATAAAAATTGAGTATATATTAGTGTATATGATTTTATTGATCATTTTATAACGCATTTATAACCCATTTTGGGACTTCTTCAAAAATATCAAATATTTTCAAAACAAAACATAATTTGAATATAATTATACTGTTACACAACCTTCTGTGCATATATATAACTTACCCAGCCAAAAATTTCAGAAAAAGAAATTTGGCAATTAATGGGTTAATAAATTCGTCACAAAGTAGATTACAAACCGAACCAAACAAAACTATAAAAATCTCAAATGCATTTACACTTTGAACTACCCATGACCATCCCAAGTCATCCTACCCAAAACTACCTAACCTAAATCCAATTTCAAACAATTTTTGAAACAATCAATATTCTAAGAAATAATCACCCCTAAATTTCTAAACAAAACACCTGTATATATCCTCTTATGGTAGTGGTTACATAGATTTTTAAGTATATATGTGTTGGGATGAGTGGAACAAGTATGCATGGGATTCCAATATGTAATGAATTCAGGTTATTATGATAAATGAGTATGCGTGTAATGATTGAGGTGTGTGTGTATTGTGTATGTCAATGTAACGTATGAAGAAGAAAGAAAAAAAGAGAGTGATTTCGGATACGTTAGTTGCAATTGAGTTATTGGGTTGTTCGGAAGTAATTTCGTTTTTTCCCGACAGAGGTCCTTATTGTACTTTTTCGCACCCAACTTCACACTTAAGCCGCATAGTCGTCATATGTTTTGAGAGCTGATACAGCAAGACTTGTGTGTGAAAAAGTCCAATTGATTCTACGCAGTAGTTTTCGGTCGGTGCCCTTTTAAATATGGAGAGCGAAAGACAGCATTTTCGTCATATTTTACTTTTTTACTATAGAAAAGGTAAAAATGCTGCTCAGGCCAGAAAGAAATTAACCGATATGTATGGAGATGTATTGACAGTACGCCAGTGTCAGAACTGGTTTGCAAAATTTCGATCCGGCAATTTTGATGTCGAAGGTGCACCACGTTCTGGAAGGCCGGTTGATGCTGATGAAGACACAATAAAGGCATTAGTTGGCGCAAACCGGCGAATAACAACACGTGAGATCGGTGAGAGGTTATGTTTATCAAATTCAACTGTTTATGCCCACTTGAAAGGCCTAGGGTTAACCTCGAAGCTCGATATGTTTGTTCCCCACGTTCTCACGGAGAGAAATTTGTGTCGTCGCGTCGACGTCTGTGATTCTCAACGTCACAAAAATGATCCATTTTTGAAGCACATTATTACTGGAGACGAAAAATGGTTTGCATATAACAGTGTCAAACGCAAGAGATCATGGAGCACAAAAGATGAACCGGCTCAAAGCATTTCGAAAGCCAATATCCATCAAAAAAAGGTGATGCTGTCTGTTTGGTGGGATTTCAAGGGAATCGTTTTTCTTGAGCTCTTACCGGATAACACAACAATTAATTCGGAAGTCTACTGTCATCAGGTGGACAAACTGAATGATGCACTTCAACAGAAAAGGCCAGAATTAATCAACAGAAAAAGTGTAGTGTTCTACCAAGATAATGCGAGACCTCATACAAGTTTGGTCACTCGCCAACAGCTTTTACAGCTTGAATGGGATATACTGTCACACCCACCATACTCTCCAGATCTCGCGCCTTCGGATTATTATTTGTTCCGGTCACTGCAAAATTTTTTAGACGGTAAAACATTTGATTCAAACGAGGACGTCAAAAATCAAAGTCCTGTGATAGAGAAATTGTGAGAAATTAATTATATTTAGACGTTATATTTATGTTTTATAATCTTTCTAATTAAATAAAGAATTGATCTTGTTATTATTAAAATTTTATCCACCACTAACATTTCTAACATATGTCAACACACACGTACACATACACTCGAGAAGTGGAACTAATAAACACAGACTCGTTACTACCTCTACAGCCACTGGAACAACTTGGGTAAATCCAAGTTGCCAAATGACTCACGTCCCGACACACGGTACATCGCGTTGGTATTAAAAGCAAGATCCGGAATGATCAGTTCCGGTAGCGGTGACCCGAGAAATTCGCGATCTCGCGAGGCGGAGTAATCTCGCTGGGGCCGGAGGCGAGGAATAAGGGAATTCAAAACAGATCTTAATCTCGGGGCAACATGGCAGGTCCGTCGCGCGACAAGAAAACGGGGGAGACGATCAATCGAAGAGTTTCCGGCGATCTCGCGAGGGTAATCCGTACGAATGACTGTTCCAAGGAAGTACCCGAACTGGCGAGTTACTGGGACGCGAAAGATTTTTGAAACCGGATTCGATCCACCGTGCGGAAGTAAATATCATCGCTGGATTCGATGTGTCACTACGAAAGTAGATCAGACATACAGAGGAGCGTATAATTTGTCACGAGCAGTTCTCAGGAAGAGAACTCTGGAAGGGTGCACAGACCTCCGGGCGAATCGCAGTTTGCTGGCCGAAGGACAGAGGGAGCTGGCAGGAGAAAACAGGGGAAAGCCAACCGACGCGGATAGCAGGAAGCGAAAACTTTCCCCGAGGTGGAAGGATCGTCGCCCTTCTCACCGCGGTCCTGCTGCACGCAGACAATTCAAAAGCAACTTCTGGTCCAGACTGGCGAGCAGCGCGGGAAACAATTGTCCGCTTTGAACGGCTCACGCTCGTCTTCGGACGTGACATTAGTTTCGCCGCGCGCCATCGCTCGCCACCTATCTCAGCTAGACATTAGATTTATCGACATATTTTCTCAGTCTTTTGAGAGACTTTATTTATTTTTGTACAACGACATCCGACTCATCCTCCGTTCATCCGTTTCTCTCTTTCTCTATTTCTTTTCCAGCCTTCTGCCTCTTCTTCCCGCGCGCTGGCTATCTCGCGCTGGTCGCCTTGTTTCGGCTTTACCAGACTTTGCACGATGAGATCGCGAAGGCCTACGAGACAAAAGGGAGAACAGTCTGCGGAGGTATACGTGTCCTGTTGTTTCAGCGTGAAAAAGAATCCCCAACCAGAGGAAGATAAACGCGAACATTCTCGGTCATAGTTGAAGGAACCAGTGGTGTTTTTGTGTTCGATGCGTATGTGGGAAGACAGTAAATAGGTGTGCGAAAATTTGTTGCAATTTTTCTTCGCAAATCCAGACGTACGATTTTCTTTTCCCTTTTCTTTGGTATAAAATTTCGGAAAAGTTGAAATAGTTTTATAATGGAAGTAAGTAAATATGAAAATTAATTATATGCTTTGGAGTTCGTGATTACTTGTATTTTTTTAATTACTACTTCAATTACTGTTTTTTCAATTGGAATTTTCATATTAATTATATTAGAATTACTGCAATGCGTAGCTAAATATATGTAAATAATATTATTAAAACAGGTATATATAATTAAATTTCTATTTGGATAAAAGTTAATATTAATTTTGCCAAAAGCAACTGTGTAATTGCAAAAAGGACAGAAAGCAATTATTTTGATTTGTTCAGCGTTATTAAATTCAATAATACATGTTTTCTTATACAGATTATTATTGTGATGGAGGACACGTGACTTTGTTATTAATATTAATTTATTTACGTGAAAGTTTGAAAGATGGAAAGTGAATGTAAATAACTCAGGAATATTAACATAAATATTAACATAATAAGTTTGCATATGTTTATACAGAAGTAACTCGATTTTGTATGACAAGTAGCATGATGCAAATAAAATTATAGATAGCGCTATCGTAGTTAGTTGTTTAGTATACTTCACATAAATTTCGTATAACTTTTGCAATAAAATGTCGTTAAAAAGCTTCTTCGTATTAATAAATTAATAAAAAAATTAGTCATCAGATTTATCGTGACTTTGACATTACATGCGATTAATGTAATTCGATATGTAATACTTTCAAAATTTTTATACAAATATTTCATTTACTCGAGGAAGCTACAATTTTATAAAAATTATTTTCTTTGAAAGTGGGAAAATTTAGAGGAAGTCAAAAAAAATTGCAATATTAAAAATGTAAGAATGGACTTTAACTGATCTGAATATATTTGATTTTTAGTGAATTCTAAAATTTGTATTCTAATTATGTTTCAGAAAAATATTGGAATAAAACAATAAAATATATTTTATAAATTATGGAATATCAATACAAATTGCTGAAAACCAATGTATATTAACAAACATTAAAATACACTATAAATACTAAAAAGTGTGTAATTTTTCGATTGCTTTGTAAGAAACTATAAAAAATAAAAAATAACACAATGTTATTGAAATTGCAACTTATAACAAGCTACAAAGTTATTCGTTTTTCTATACAATTTGAATAAAGATTTAATTTTCAAATAATTGTGAAATTTATGCTATGTTAATACTTGTATAATGTGTAAAAACAATTTGCATATTTACATAAAAAAATTTGTCTTATAAAAGATTTAATATTAACATAAATTATTGAACATTAATGGAAATTATTAAATATTAATACAAAAGACTGAATATTAACTTATGTTATTTAGTACTAACATAAATGATTGATAATTAATATAAAATATTGATTATTAATGCAAATAATTCAATATAAAAATTAATTGTCAAATATTACAAAATATATGGGGCGATTTAAAAAATACAAAATGACTCCTTTTCATTGAAAACGATATTTGTTAAATTTGTTTTTAAGCGTAAATTCTTTATTTGCAAATTATTAAATATTATTACAAGTGACTGAATATTAACTTATGTTATTTAGTACTAACATAAATGATTGAAAATTAATATAAAATATTGATTACTAATGCAAATAATTGGATATAGAAATTAATTGTCAAATATTACAAAATATATGGCGCGATTTTAAAAACTACAAAATGACTCCTTTTCATTGAAAACGATAATTTTTAAATTTGTTTTTAAGGGTAAATTCTTTATTTGCAAATTATTAAATATTATTACAAGTGACTGAATATTAACTTATGTTATTTAGTACTAACATAAATGATTGAAAATTAATATAGAATATTGATTACTAATGCAAATAATTGGATATAGAAATTAATTGTCAAATATTACAAAATATATGGCGCGATTTTAAAAACTACAAAATGACTCCTTTTCATTGAAAACGATAATTTTTAAATTTGTTTTTAAGCGTAAATTCTTTATTTGCAACATTTTTGTCAAATTGATAGAAATAACTCATGTATTGTGGCGATCGATTCCTGGATCACCCTGCATATATAATATAATTATTAGATATAAATTAATAATTAATATCAATTATGCGTATATGTTATAATGTTATAATAAATTTATTATATAATATTATTTACACAATTTATATTATTATACACTCGTAATTGCAGCAAACATAAACAATTACAATTGCTTGGCAAAACATTGCAGAAAAATCGTGAAAAATCAACGACTCAAAAAGAATTCTGTGTGTTACTAACGCGACGGAGGTCTATCTCGAAACTTTGTATCGGAAATGTTAAAATTACACATACAAACTGTATCTCGTGACTCAAACTTTTGTTTATAAAAATGGCCGTGCCGGGTACTCGATTGCCGTGAAAGAGGAAATCATCTCGTCTAACTGTCGCGGGATCGTCTAAAACGGTACTGCGAATGCGCCCCGACGCGAGTTCAAACTTTTCGAATAATTCGTAAAAAGCCGCGCAGCGACAAACAAGTCCATAAAGAGCCGGCTTCCTTTTTCTTTCTTTCTTTCTTATTCTCTTCCAGCGCTTTCCCGAGTTTCGACCGACCGTTTAGCGGAAGTTTTACATTTTGCCGTGATGCGATGCATCCAAAATACGCCTGTCATGGCGTAACTCGAATCGACCATCGACAGATATCGACCAGCTATTTCAGTCGAATATTTTGCAACAAATACTTGCACACTTTTGGATCTGGCCAGCATTTCCTAACCCCACTAACTTTAGCAGCTACTTTCGAGATCTGTAGTACCCATTTATGTGTCAGGGTATAGTTTCGCGGAATTATGCCTTGCTTTTAGTATCGGGGTAAGTGGATTCGTCGAAAGTAAACAGCGAGGTTAAAAAAACACGAATACTGAGATTTTTGAATGGAACAACGGTGAATATTAAAACAAATTGTCAGATGTTCGTTATTTTTGCTTGATATGAAATATTCGAAGAGATATAGTTCGTTAGATGAAGGCAATAATAGGAATATTATTGTTATTATAATTTTAAATAAATTTAAAGTTGGTCGTAAAACAATGAACAGTGAAACTGTAATAGTAGAATAAAAATAGTATAATAAAATTTAAATTTGAGAAACTAAATTTTTTAATATTAGTCAACGTAATGTATGCAAAACTATAATTGTATGAACTGTACAAATATGTTAAGTTTGTATAGATACTAATACTGTACAGAGGTGGAAGCGATTTTAAATAAATAGAATAGAAAATAAAATTTCTTGAATGTGTTATTTCGAAATAATTTTTAATTAGGTGAAGGTTATTATAGAGATATTAATTATTGTTGCTTTAGTTTTAAATTTGGAAGTATTTGCGAGATAGTTGAATATTAGTTGTAAAATAATATAATAAAATGGAAATGAATATATTATGATATTTATAATTCAATTTTAAAAATTAAGTTTTAAATATATATTTTTGAAATACTTAATAATTTATATGTATTTTAATTTATTGTTGTTGCCTTTTGATTAGAGTAAAGTTATTATGCGGATATTAATAATTATTATTTGAATTTTAAATTTGGAAATATTTCTAGAATACTACAGTATAGATAAATAATGTAATGAAGATCCTATGATATTTATAATTCAATTTAAGAAACTAAATTTTGAATATAGTATTTTAGAAATTTATTTTCTTATGCATATGTACTACCATGTTTGTTCACCTCAGATATTTCAAAATTATATATTTATTTGTGATTGGAGAAAAATTTTCATAGTAAATAATAAATGTATCGATATCAAAAATATTTAAATTTTACTTCTGCAAATTTAGTACGTAATATTTGTTGTTTACTGTTCTTTTACACACAAAATAAAATAAAGAATACACGCTACCAAATTCCTTAAAAAATAAATTTACCAGCCCATTAAATGTAATCATAAAAAATTGGAACTTCGTTTAATACTAAAAAGGTCAAAATGATTTGTTCCCAATTTTTTACTTTTGCAGTTACTGAAAATATACAATTACTTTTCACAAAGTTAATACCAATTTTTATTTAGATCCAGACGTAATTATCTAACTTTGTTTTCACTATACTACTTAAATTATCGTTTATCTATGTATATATTTCAAGTCGATAGTTCTAGTGTTAAAAATAGAAAACTAACCTTTCTCTATGTGTAAAGAAACTATTCGCATCAAGTTATACCTTCCTCGCAGTTATACAACTTTTGCAAACAATAATTTCGCTTATAACTTGAAATAACGTAAATATTTGAGGTGATCAAAGCATACTGGAACATCCACTATATCTAAATCTCATTCAAGTTCAAATATACACAATAATGTATAAATAATAATTGTTTATTAATAATAATAATAATGTAATAATTGTATAACTGTAATAAACTATAACAAGTATTCAGCAACTGCCAACAAAATTTCTATTAAATTTCTATTTAATTTCAGTTTCCATTCCCATAGAATTCCAATTTTCATCCAATTCAATATAAAATTACACAAAATTAAAAACCAACGAATTTTCCGTTTAATTTTAATAATAAATAAAACACTCACAGGATGATCGTCGAGGAAAGAAAAACTCGTGCAGTAGTTCCGAAACGAAGGAATATTCCCTGGCGCAGATTGGCAATTAGTTTCGATTAATTCTTCAAAAATGGGGAGAGAGAGCGCGCGCGTGGTCTGCGGTAGGTAGGGGCCCATTCTGGAATAATAGGAGGCTAAAGGCTCGCCACACGTGGGCCTAGGTCGAATAGATAGCCTTGCCTTTCTTTTTCGTCCATCCAGCACGATCCGTCTACCTATCTATTTGTCTATCCCCGGTTATGCAGAGTATTCCGATTGATGTAGACACATTGTGCGTTTGCCACGCCGAGCCGAGGTGAACCGCGTCGCGCCACGCCGCTGTGATATACGTGTACGTGGCAATGCACTTTAATGCCGTGGCGCGGCCTACTTAGCGGTTGGCTTGATTAACGTCGAGTGATTAATAGACGCTCCCTCTGTTCGCAAGCAACCCCAACAGCGGCTGCTTCGAAGATCTAATCGCACGATATTTATTGCCTTACGCATCGTCCACCTCGGGGCCCTCGCCACGCCGATTTTGCGAATTCTCCTTCTCTCTTGCCTCCTTCACCCCTCTCCGTCCGCCTCTCGCCATTCCCCTACTCCTCGTGCACTTTTTTCCTCCTCGCCGTTCAGTCTCGTTTATTTTCCTTCGTCGCTCGAAGCCGGTGCGCGGGATCTCCTTGTTCCGCCGTGCCTCTTTTCAGTGGTACGCAGCTTTTTCTCGCTTTTTGCTCGATTAGGAGGGATCCGCTTACTCGTTATCGCACACGCTGATGCCTTACAGCCGGCCACTCAAAATGCAGGCGAAAGTTTTGTCGTTAGAAATTTTTCCTCGCATGTATTGTCTGCCTGGGTTTGCGTGAATTGTTCTTTGCATGCTTCTCTTACATCGATACATCGATGAATGTTCTTGGATACTTGAAATATACGATCTAAGTTACATGTTGATATATATATGTATGTGGTTATTATTTTTCATTACCTTAGTATTCCATTGGTCGTTTAACTTTCTCGTATTACGTTATATCTGTAAATTGTGCTGCTGTTAAGTTGATTATTTTATTTTTCCTTGACTTATGTCACACCACGTATTCGGATCATAGATGCTATTTTGATAATTAAATTTACGTTACTTGAACCAGAAATGGCGTTTTAATTTTATTTACAAACGCATTAAATTAATTTGCACAGCTTATATATAAATGCATTACTAGACAGTATGTATTCTATTCGAGTAAATAAAACTAACCTCGTTGTTTCAGGTACATAAAATATATGATTAGAAAATACAATTATATATAGAAATTCCGTTGACAAAACTCTTTTTCGGTTCGTAAAACTCTTTCGATTAGACAGAAGTTAACCTTTGTATTAAAATTGACAACGCGAAGTTAGTACGATTTTAGGTTATAAAAGGGAACGAATTTATCGGCTAATTACTTACAGTAATTTACAAGGTGTAATATAAATATACCGGGAATAGCATAATCGTGGGAAAGTATAATCAGCGAATGTTTAGTTGGAGAGAGAATTTATGACGCACCAAAAATGTCAGATACAGGGTAATAACAGACTGTTTTTGACGCGAGCAGCAACGTTACGGGTTTACGAGCTACGTCAGACGCATCGATCGCGAGATTTTGGTAGAAAACATTCGGCTAAAAATAATCTCGGTCTTTGGGCGTACGGCGATTCGAAGAAAGTTGATTAATATCGCGTGCGTCATAGAACCGATGGAATCCATTTGCTATCACAGTCGTGCAACGAGCGACTCGATTCACGTATCATAACCTCCACTGTCAACTTCGCGCACTTCGTCGCTTCGCTATCGATCGGAATTCCATTCGATCGTGGTGTAAATGTAAACTGATAAATTTCACTGCACTTTTTGCGACAATTGGATTCACTCGACGAACGAAGTAGCCGTCTGTTCTTCCGGAAAATCCAGGATGATACGACACTGCCTTTCGCCGCGAGACATATCGTCTCGCGTTTACTCTCCTCTTACGTGTTGCGTCAGCGTTACGTTGGCGCCGCATTCGTCTATCCAGACTTTAAGCCGTGTTTACAATTCCGACTCCGATGGTCCGCGATTACCTTCGTTCCGGATCGCGACCCTCTTATCCGATTTCTCCATTCGAGAGTAAAAAATACAGGTCTTCTATGGTGTCAGCTAAAACTTTCTTATCACCATTTTTCGAATTCGTAATTTTCTTTACCGACGGACTAAATTGTTTTAATAGGAATTTGAATATGACCCGTGCGATTTGTATCGAGTGTTAGAATAGATCTATCGATTTTATTTCTTTATAAATATTTTTGCGTTAAAGGAAGGAAGATGATGTTTATCATAACTTGAAATTAGCTCAATTAGTTGTGACACGTTGTAATAAATATAATTATTAAATTCTGCGAACCAATTGTCTTTACCCTTTGACTTGCGGCTAACACTCGTATTTTATATTTTTCTTTTATGGCAACCTGTGATCTGACAAGGCAATGTATTGTGTTTCTCAATATGTTTGTATACTCTTTTTATTATTATAACAAAATATATTTTTTTAATAAGTATTGTTATAATATTTTGTATCGAGTGCAATATTGGTATAATTGTTTTTAATTAAACAAGAAATATTGCTGTCCGGAATTAAAAATTTATGTATGTATTTTTGTATCTTTTTATTATCCTATTATTTGTATCACTATTTCTTCTAGTCTTTATATATGAATTTATTCATTAAATAAAACATTAATTTAATAAGCACAGCTGAATTAATATATTAAAAGTATTATGCAAAAGTAAGAATATTATGTTTCATATTTTGGTTATAATTTTCAATAATATTTTTTAAAATCTTTATTCGTACTTTGGCATTATTTTTCATCGTAGAGAACGATACTTAATTATTCTTGTATGAAATATGAACAAAAACATCTCTCTTTTTGTATAATATACTCGAATCATTAAGCTATATAAATACGTCATTAACCTGAAAGTTTGAAGACTGTAAGAAAGTAGCCAAATTTATTATCATTTGTAATTTTTGGCAAAAATAGCTATTCAATATAAGTGTCTGTTGGCTAATTATCATATTTAGAGAATAGTAAATAATAATATCAAACACCAGTCAATAGGCAACAATAACCTTTAATTTAATTATTTTTGTAGAATAAAAGTTGAAAACGCTCACTAATTTATACATATTTACATATTTTATATGTTTAAAAAATTCCCAATTAAAAATAAAAGTTTTGACAATATAATATTTGTATAATTTTTATAATTCAATATAATTAGTAAAATTCCATGATAGACCGATTAGGAGGCCTATAGACCATGATAGATAGGTTAGTAATTGCATTCAGTTCGTCACATTAAAATTTTCATCCATTAATGTACACGAAATGATTTTTCAAATAAAACTCCAATAATAAACATTTCTTCAAAAAATTACATATTTAATTGAAATAATTTTATCACAATTCAATACACTTTTTAAAAATGATTAACTAATTCCAAAATTGATCAATCGAATTGCTTCAAATTCATAAAAAGCATTAATTCTAGAATACAATTTTTCAAACGATGATTTTATCGCTTTAGTCGAAAGGATTTATTCATTAAAAAATTGTCTGGGTATTTCGAAAAATGAAAATCCAGTGGTGCATGATCGGGAGTATGGGATGTGGCAAAATGTCATATTTTAATCCTGGATGTTTCTATTTGGTCGTTTCCGATACACGAGATTGATATTGGTATTGGTTTGGGTTTTTAATGGTATTGCTTTCCATTTGATTTTCGTTTCAGTTGCAGCAGTACTGGTTTCCATTTAATTTCTTTATTAACTTTTTTTCCCCTTTTATTAATTTTTTTTCATAATAACCCCTCGTGCACTTTATCTAATTGTTTGCGATATATATCCCCACTGTAATTGTAATCTGAAATTATAAGAAATGGTAATGAATAAGTCTCGCAGTTGACCACCAAGCATTGTCCTCTTCGAATGAGGTACTGCTTTTGGCATGTGTTTTTATGTTCATCTTTATCAAGCCATTGTCCCGACCGTTTTCGATTATCGTATAAGATATACGATACGTTTTGAAAATGGATCCTATTTATCTCTTTGAAGCAACTTTGGTGGTTATCTCCATTCGTTTAGGCTTTTGTATTGTTTCTTACTTACGGTTAACCTGTTTGTTCATTTTCTTTACTTTTCCTATTTGAGCTTCTGAATTTCTATTGAATAATGGCGGAGTGGTTTACTTACATTCGAACGTAGCTCCTCTTGTTATTTATCGCCTATTATTTCCAGTAATATTCCATAAAATTAGGTTCATGGAATTTTTCAGTCTCCTCTTTATTTTCTAACGAACAATCACCAACTTTGTATTTCACGAACCTTTGCTAAACTAACCTCACGTGTGCTTAACCTCCAAATATTAAATGCACGTTTTCAACTACTTTTACGACTTTTTCTAAGTTTACACTTATAGAATGAAAAGTATCTTCTGATATTTGCGTTGTCAATCTTATTAGCGTTACAAAATTTAAATAAATACATGTTAGAAAATTTATTTTTATTTTGTGTAATTTAAAATTATTTGACAAAGAGTAATTTAATGTAATATAGTAAAGATTATTTTAATTCTGCTTATAGGGATTCTTTAGGGTTTAATAATTTAACTAGATTTAAGTTTGATTGTCTCGTTCTTTTATTTTTACTCTTTTAGTTTAAATAAAATCTTACTTGCTATATTATAGATTTATTATATTTACTGTTTTATTGAGATTTTGCTCCTAATTTTGCTTCTATGATCACTTAGTTATTTAATTGCTTAAGCTTATATTTAATTTTGAGGATAAAGACAGTTATTATTCGTAAGTTTTATCTTCTTCGGATAAGGAGTATCACCACGCTAATCATTTGTTAGTAAATATCGTTGTGAAAAACTTTCCTGTATTTTGATAAATAACGAGATTTTATCGAATTTAAATTACGATAATAAAACTGTTAATCCTTGAAATTCTGTTTCGTCGGTATTATTATTCGCATTAGGAAATATCACATTGCCAACCTCGTACCTCAGGTAAAACACGACGGCATATCGACGCTTAGACACCATATACGTCAAGTACCTAGCTTATGGGGCAATAATTCAGCTCGTTTTCCCGAAAATTGTAGCCCCTACCTCTGTACCTTAACTTCGGAAACTCCATTATGCATATCAACCAATAACAAAATACATAGCCCTAGGAAGGGTCATTATAAACGTTAGACCCTGTAACACGTGAAATACAAATACAGAATATCAAGACAACTCTTGCAGAACATACTTAGAATCAAATCCACTGTCGAACAACAATATTCACGTTCCCTCAACATCAAGGTATTGTCTACCATATATAACAAGAATAAATATACAGTCTATTAATTATTCGAAAATATACAACATTTAATATCAATAAATTTAATATATTGCATCTACATTGTTATTAACTAAAGATTTCTTTTTACACAAAATAAATATTAGGAAAACATAAAAGAGGAAAAACTGTTTAGTTTCTTATAACTAATATGATATACAGTACAATGATTTTTTACATTTACAATATTTTTAAAGAAATGAAAATAACTTTTAATTCTTTTATATTAATTTCATGCAAAAATAATGGATTTCTTTTTATAAATACAAATACTGGAATATTCAGGTGGTGGCCAATATTGTTAACTTACTTTGTCTTTCATTGTATTAGGTGTAGTAAAAATAAGAAAATATTATAAATATAAAAAATATAAAAAATTCTCTATCACTGTAAAACTTCCTTCTGTTTATACTTTTCTAACATTTACTATTGAGGAAAACGTTGATTAGTAACAGCATGAATACCCTGTATACTTAGATGAAACGAAATTTCAAAATTTCACTCAACGAAAATTTAAATTTTACTAACAAGATGATAATTAATTCACACTTCAGGGAGTAAATGATTACCATGATTTCTCAAGTTTAGACTATTTCTTTCATCTTCACCACTAGCTTCCAAATGGTGATTGTAGAAGCGACGTCAACGAGAGTATCGAACGCATCTGAAGAGGAACAATGCACAAGCAGGAGAAACAAGACGTACAATAGACACGTCGATGTAGAACCGGAGGCAGCCTGGAGGCTGGAGGTCCCAGCATCCGCAGATAAAGTCGTTACACGTCACTGTACTTTCGCGTACTTTATTTATACAGGCGGTTCGAACAATGAGTCGATAATTAAAGCGGTGTGTAATTAGCGATTAGCGTGCGTCGTTAACACTGCAAACAGTCAGCTGTTGGCGAAGCACCGCGTCATGTGGAACGGTGGATGGCTGATGGTGATACACGGTCGCGGCTTCATTCGCTGGTATCGTTGAATAATTCACTGATGAAAGTAGCCGCGATATCTCCGCTTTCATGCCAGTTGATATGCTCCCGTTTCGTTACGTTACGTGGCGTTTCCCTTTATGGCGCGATAAGCTTTCGAAAATACTTTTGACTAGTAACTCCTACTTTTCGTTTTCACGCGTCGACTTCGTGTTTTAAAGGAGCGTGTTTGGAGAAGGAGATCGATGAAGCTGGGTGCCTTGTAAATGGATCATTGGCAGTATATGCCACTTCTAAGCGGTCAATAGACTGGTCTCGGGTAAGTACTTATTGTTTTGTTTGGGGTTATTGGAACTTGGTAGTCGAGTGTATGTATATGTGTATATGCTTGTTTAACACTTTGCACTCGCGAATTTTTCGTTACAGAAAAATAGTAATTCGAAGACTTTCTGACATGAAGTTGACGATATTTTTAAAACGGTAAATAAGAAATCGTATGCAAATTGAGACGTAGAATTATTCTATTTCGACATTCCACGCATCGTTGAGTAATTTTAAATTTGTTATATTAATTAACATCCATCTTTAGAATCTGATTAAATGGCGACTAAGAGGAGCCTCTTGAGTGCAAAAGGATAAATATTACTGATTGTTGAAAAGATTAGTTATATTCAAAAATCTATCTAGGATGTAAGATGTGAATAAATAGTTTATAAGACCTGGATTTTGAGAACGAATGTTTATATAAATGTTAAATAAGAATTGGGGGGTTAGGCGAATTGCATCACGTACCCTCTTGAGCAATCAAAGATAGATATACCTTTCTTGAGTAATAAAAGAATTTAAAAGAAAATATATATGTGCCCATAATTATGAAAGTGGTCTAAGTAAAAATTTAATAAAAATGAGTTTATCAGTTATTTCACACCAAAATTAATTCAATGTAATTTTGACGATATCGTCAAAAATGAACCATTAGATAGTGGTTGTTATTTCAACGTTATATGGAATTCATTTAGTGTTAATTATAAAAGTGGCCTAAGTAAAAAATTTTGAAAAATTGAGTTTATCAGTTATTACAAATCAGCCAACGACGATAATGATAACGCATATAATGGTAACACATTCTTTGACGTGTAATGGTATAATAATATACGTATAATGGTAACATTCTTTGAACGAGAAACGCAAATTCACTCTCGTGAATTTGTGAAAAACGAACCGTTACATTGTGTTAGCTATTTTGCCATTATATGGAATTCATTTGGTTTTATTTTGAAAGTATATTTTAAGAATTTCAAAACTCATAATGATAAAAGCCTAAAATGATAAAAATGGATTATTTTTCAGAAATAATTAATAAATGTTCATGAATTATTTCATTAAAATTATTGTTTCAAATAAACTCGAAGTTTTTTATTGCTTTAAGTCATTTACAGGTCATTCGGTTAATTTTGAAAATGATCTAAGCCAATTCAAACTTTGAAAACAACATTTTCGTATGAAATTCACACAAAATTTCACATTCGTAATAGATTTTCATTAATCGAGACTAATAAAATTCTAAATTAAAATGTTGCGTAATATAAAAATATTTTTTAATTTATTCAAATGTAATCCATTAAATATCTCGAAACAAAAAATATATAACTAAGACCACTTTCATAATTACGAGCACATATATCGTAGTTATATAAACTTATAATTATATATAAGGTTATTTTATATAAGGTTCTTTACATTGTTTAAAAAATTATATAAAATTAAATGAAATTATATATTATTACAGATAAAAATTATTTGGCTTCATTCCTATTGTAAGAAATAAAAAAGAAGTAAATTTAAGTACTAAATTTGAGTATTTAACTAAATTTAAGTATGTAAATAAATTTATACTTTTGGTTTAAGAAATTTTTTTTGTGTGAATAAAGAAAATACTAAAATAGTTCTATCAAGAAATTTTCATAGAGTAAAAACTTAAATACTAATATTCGCATATTTTACTCTTAACCCCTTTATCTATAATATCGTGTGAGACTCGTTATAAGGAAGTAGGGTCAAACACGGATATCACGGTGGATAGGACCCAACGTGAACATCACGGGTCAGGCTCGTGAGTACTTTTAGCCAATGTCTTTCTGTCTCAGTTTATTCTTTCACGATTTCAGACGAGATTGTTCAACACGTGGTCGACATTGCTGTTGACTTAAACCGTTTATCATCGTTGACCACCATTCACTTAAAATGTTGACCATCACAACTTAAGGTAAGGCAAGGAGTGAATTATTATTTATTATATTATATATACTATTGCTTATTAATTATTATTGCTTAATATTAATTAATAAAAATCTAATAATATTTAAATATTATACAAATACTTTCAATATTTTTAATTATAGAATTGTAAAAATAATGTATACATTGCATTTAATATCTACATGAAAGACATTGTTAATTTTTATACTTAATTTTTAATATACAGCTTCTAATTTTTTTAATAGATTAGGGTCAGTACATATGTACATTTAACAAGCTACACTCCACTATATACAAAATATTAATGTAAAATAATTAATTTTCAAGTTGTATATATTTAGCATTGAGTATCAAATTTCATTTCATATAACATCTTATTTCTTACACTTTTGAAGCCAAACGCTTCGTAGAATTATAAAACATCATTATACCAAAGAAAATATCTCAATTTGCATTACAGTATAAATCTAATGTACCATATACAAAAATCAAATTATCATACTTATCAATTACAATCCTGGAATATTTATTCCCGTTATTTCTCTAACCTCACCAACACACTTCTTCTCTTCTTGACTATTATATACCAGTATACCATCACCCAATACAACAGCATCCACCGTATTCCTAGCAGACGTATATACTCTCCCAACAGCACAATAGATAACGATATCGCGAGCACTCACGCGGAACGCGGGATGACACTACGCACCGTTGGATCCCGTACCGATTCTAATTAAGTCGAACAAAGTACTCGCGTAATCAGAACGTGCGAACGAACTGCAGCCGAGGTCGAAGGATGGAGAGGTCGGGACCAGGCCCAGAGATCTTCCGCTCCTGCCTCCTACGACATCGTTGAATATTCTTATTATCTTCGAGTCCTTTGATCGATACGAGCAGATATCGATAACGGCAAGATCTTATCTCGCGGGTAAGTTCAGATAAATGTGGATGGTGTTGCATTACACGAAGTCGTGATACATAGCCAGCGATGCTATCGATGGGCACAAAAAGACTAACAATGAGAGGGAGGGAGTGGTATGTTTATTATACGTACACAATTGTGTTATATATTACTCTGGACAAATAATACGACTCTAGGGGCCTTTAATAAAATTCTTGACAATCGTAATTATGCTTGATAAAAATTCCGAAGTATGTTTAATGATATACTTCGTATGGAGGTTGTGGAAATATTCCGCGATTTAATTAAGAATTTTATTTAAGTGATTGATATACGAGAATTGATATCGAAGTGGGGCTTGGTGATGTTCTGAGAAACGTGTGATAAGATGAAAGAATATAATGTAGCCAGGTATGAGATAATAATTATGTAGGTAATAAGGTACGAGGTAATTATTTTGATCTTTCAGTTATGTTTGTGGTTAATTTTTCAATGAAGTCTGACATTGAAGTGGAAGATGAGATTTCATGTTTGTAAATGCATTCGATTAAATGTTAATGTAAATATGCGAATATAAATATACAAATAATGTTATTTATGGTATTATAATATAATAATATTATTTGTATTAGTTAGATGTATTTTATGGCGATAAATTATGTAATAAAAATTATTTTCATTGAAGTTATTATCAAGTTTCTGAAAAATTAGGAATTATTAAAGTAAACGTGTGCTTTGTATATGGAAGTAGCATAAATAGTATTAAACAACTGTAAAATTGTATTTTGTCTTTTGATACGTTTTATATATTTTTCTTGAATTATATAACAAAAATTGTTTTTATAAAAGCTATTAACAAGTTTTCAAAAAAATTTGGAAATATTAAAGTAAACTTGTGGTATGTATATGGAGAAAGCATAAATAGTATTAAACAACTGTAAAATTGTATTTTGCCTTTTCATACGTTTTAAATATTTTCCTTGAATAAAGGTATTAAACAGTATTAAAAAATATTCAAAATTAACAACATAACAAATGGAATGACAAAATTAATCAACGAAAAAGATAATGAAATATATTTAATTCGATGATTATTAAAAAATATTCACAAGAGAATATTTAAAAAAAATAAAAGGTATCAATTTACTATAAAAATATGTACATTTTATTTCTTTTTTAATTTCTAATTTTATATATAATTTGTTATTTTTTATGGCAATTAGAATTAAAGGTTGACTTGCTTTTAATCTCTGTACTTGAAGTACATCAAATTTATTTTGCAATTTTACTAAAAATTACACAGTCTTTGTATTTAAATTTTATATATCAAAATAAATTTTATAAATCAATTGAATTAAGTAGGAAATTCTGAATAATAATTTTTAAATTAATTTACTGACTTTTAAAAATCACCTTTGTGTCGCTTTTAATTATTATTTAAATTAATTATGTGCTATATCGTGTGATAAATTTAACTACCTTTGACGAATAAATTTAGTTAGTAGTATAACGCGTAATTATCGTCAGTTCGTTGACTGCAAGAAACTACTGGTCGCTATGTGACAGACTTGTGCTACTGATTGGTCGAAACGAACGCTCCAGCTCTATTATGGCAATTATCCTCATTGCTTTCAAAACTTCTAATATTAATAATTCTTTTATAATTATTATAAATACATTATTATAATTTTATAAACAATTTTTCCCAATCAAAAAATTGTTTGAAAAATATAAATAACTTATGATTAATACGTCCATAATTAGTGACGTTTCATTTTAACTATAATGCAGATTCGATTTCGTTTTATTTAAATAATATAAAATAATAATAATTCAATCCTCAATATAGAATTTAATATATTTTTCTTTTGTTGTACAATGTATACAAAATGGTTGTTCAAAATTAATTCAAATTTACATTTACAATTTTATTTCGAATCTTTCCCATGTACATGAATTTATTTTAAAATATAAATAAAACTCCATATTTTTCTATAGTGAAAGTTATATATTCAGTCATTTTAAAAATGACAGGCTCCTTTATTATCATTAATACCATTGTAGGATGGCGAAACTGGTCTTGAGACACCGAAAATTCACGAAAGAACGAGAACACGATAACACAAACTCAAAGCTCGTAAACTGATTTAACTTAGGAAATGATTTAACTCAGGGAAAGAACACCAAGATAACGAAAACACACAAAGACGCACTCTTTTGAAACTCTCTTTCCAACACCAAGCGACTCACGCTTGTGCTGGTCACAACCGATTTCCAAGGACTCTGTTTTGGTTGTCAAGGACCACGCTTTTATGCTTTCCTTAACCTACGCTTCACCACGCCGTAGAGGAGTCAGGCAACTTAATTTTGTTATATAGAATAACTTTTCGATTTGCTTCTAGAAGATATCGATCGGTTTACAATTTGTTTTTGTTGGCAATATCCGATTCGCGATTTCTTTTGGTATCCTACACTATTATAATTAATGTATATAGCACCATGTGCACAAATGTTTATATGATAGTTGCGATGCTCAAAATTTAAAAATGAATCCTGTAATCGATCTAAGATCGATCTAAGAAGCGACGTAATATGCCATTCATAAGCACTATGAAAAGCTTATAAAGATAAGCTTATAATATATATTTCTTATTTTGCTAATACCAAATTGTTTGTCATAGAATTAGTACATCGTAGGTCAGATTCGTAATTGAAATTGATTTCTTGGCACCAAAGTAGCAAGGGGATGTGGTCTTGAACTGTGCGTAGACGTGTAGTTCCATATTAATCGTCGAACCTCTTATCGATGTCTGCATTAGGCAGCTTGGTTGGCGAAAGCACTTCGTTCCTCTTTCCATCCAATTCGGAAGGAGTGTCGCATCCATTTCCGAATTTAATATGAAGCTCGTCGCGTCAACGGTGATTCGATAATCGATAATGTTTCGTCTGCTGAGGTTATTCGAGCAATTAAATTCAAAACGTTTTAACTAATAAAATAACGAAGGCAAACTTTTTCGAATTCGTATTTTTATCACATTATACATTTCTCGATACTTGTATGCGATTGTATGGTATAAATGGATAAACTTGAACTTGAGGATTTCATTTGTTAATGTAGATTTGTTTCTATTTGTGGTATTCCCAATTGATGATATATATTTTTCTGATCTATTTAACTTTGTTTATTAATAACTATTTAAAGTTTTGAAGACAGTATTATCAAGTATTAATATTATATTATATTAATTTCAAGTATTAATATTATATTACATTAATTTCAAGTACTAATATTATATGATATTAATATTATATATGTTATATTATATAAATTTGTTTATTAATAACTATTTAAAATTTTGAAGACAGTATTATCAAGTATTAATATTATATTATATTAATATTATATATATTATGTTTTATAAATTTGTTTATTAATAACTATTTAAAGTTTTGAAGACAGTATTATCAAGTATTAATATTATATTATATTATAGTTCTGTTCTGTATTAACTATAATATATTAAATTACATATAAGTACTGTAATATTAGCTATAATTATATAATATAATATTACTTAATATTATACTATATATCACTATATTGTATATTTTAAATAACAATTATGCACATGTAATGTAAAATATATCATTTATTAAAAAAATTATTAAAATATATATTTAGTAATTAGACACAGAAGAGAATTTGAAAACGTTAATAGAAGATGTAGTATAATAATTATGTTGTTTATAAACGTTATTTTCATAATTTGCGAATTTATCAAACATCGTATACATAATGCAAACGTATCTGACTATACAGAGATACAGAGTCTATCTGTAAAAAATTAAGAGTTTCATTTACGAATCATATTTATCCGTTATAGCGATTGTAAATTTCAGTGAGAAAAGTATAACGTGTCCATTTCCCTTTCTCGCACAGTGCAAAATTAAAACAGTCATCCAATTGTAGCATCCATAGGGGTTTATCACAGTCATCAACCTAACAAAGCGACTGCAAGCATAGTTCATTCACGTGCGATAGCTCTGAAGAATCCTAACGTCAACCTAACCTCCCCTATCCGAAAATCATCGACATCCTGCCCAGTTCTCACGCCATAGCCGAAAACCAGATGTATTATCCTAAATAATATTATCCTAAATATTATTATCCTAAATAATATTAACCTAACTTTTCCTTCATGTAGATCTTACCCGGTACTCTTGCACCATACCCAAAACTAGATGTATTACATTAAAACTAACCCTTTTTTTCATAAACACCCCATCCCGATTTCCAACGCCACCCTCAAAATTAGATGTATTACCTTAACTTCAAAAATTAACCTTTTTTCGACGATCATAAACATCCTTTCCCACACTCTCAAACCACATCGCAAAATTTCACTTATAAAAGAAGAACAAGCCAAAGAATAAAACAGTATTAAGCATATCCTCAAATCATACAGAGTTCACATTTTGTTTAACCTTTACTCGCGAGTTATACGTTACTACGGTACATTATAATTGCGTTACTCGTTGTAAAGACCTATTGATAATACGGTTCAATAGATACGAACACTTAATATTTCGATTCTTTCTATTATTCGAACGATTCGACTTACAAGGAGGGTGCAAGTTCTTCGGGTAATTGACTTGCAAGGAAAGTGCAAGTCCTCCGAGTCACCGATTTAGTTGAAACTTTGCAGGTTTGTAGAAATCATCGTGCAGTTTAAGAAAATATA
>NW_016910940.1:0-66546 GCF_001483705.2 Eufriesea mexicana
TATCTCAACCTAACGGGTCGAGATAACTATTGCTGGCCTCCGCAGAGCCAAGACGAAGATATTTGATCACAGTAGAGCGCAAAAATCCGTGAACAGCAGAGTATAGCAGGATAGACTATGCCATCGTATCCTAACCTCACCAAACGTAGCATAGGCAAAAGTAGCACTTCTCAAACAAACGAGCCGAGACCGCTATTGCTGGTTTCCGCAGCGCCAAGCAGAATATACTACAGTACAGCAGAGCGCAGGAATCCACCGCATTGCCGTCTATAGCCCAAAAGTCTGACGTACCCTGCGTTAACCTGACATAACATAAGCTATCTAAACGAAGTTTAATACAACATAACGTGACGTGACCAGTATTGTTGGGCCCCAAGAGCCAACGGTACATATGAGAGTACAGTGGAAAGACGAAGTCCGTCGAATAGCTGTGTATACCACAAAACTCAAGGCCACCGGGTCATAACCTAGCCAAACGTATCATGAAAAAGTTCAGGCTTATACAACCTAACGTGCCGAGGCCGCAATTACAGGCCTCTCCACAGCTAACCAGAATAAACTAAAGCACAGTAAACCGCAGAAATCAGCCGCATTGCAGTGTATAGCACAAGAGTCAAACATAGCTTATCGTAACATAGCCAATCGTAACAAAACCAAACACAGTCTAACCCAACATAACTTCCCGCCGCCACAATTTCTGGCCTCCCCATACACAAGAGGAACACACTAGAGTTCGACAGAGCTCAGGTAGCCACCGCATTGCAGTGCACACTACAAAAGTGGAAGATCCCCTTACCTAACCCTGGCCTCCCAGAACTACGCAGAATGTACTACAGCACAGAGCGCAGAAATACACCTCATTGCAGTGAATGGCACAAAAGCCGTAGATACCATAACATAACCAGACACAACCTAGCCTAACAGAACGTAACGTAGCTGAAAATAACGTGCAGCGACCACAGCTCCTGGCCTCCCCAGATCCAAGCAGAAAGTAGCAGAGCACAGTAAATCACAGAGGTCCACAGAATGACAGTGTATAGCACGCAAGTCAAAGCTACCCTTACCAAATGTAGCCTGAACTGACCAAACAAATCGTAACATACCTCAACTTAATGTGCCACGGCCACTATTTCTCGCCTCCCCAGAGTCGAGCAGAGTATAGTAGGGCAATGTAGATCACACGAATCCACCGAATAGCAGTGTATGTTTCAAAAGTCAAGGATATCCTAACCTAACATGGCCTAACCTAACATAACCAAACGTAGCATAACTGAACATCAAGCCGCGGCCACTGCAGCTGGCATCCCCAGAGCAAAGCAGAATACAGTAGAGAAATATAGAACGAAGAAACCCACCGAAAAGCAGTGCATAGCGCAAAAGTGAAAGAAACGCTAACCAACCTATCGTAACATACACTCGCGAAAGCAAGCATAACTCCGCCTAACGTGCCGAGACCACGATTAATGGCCACCACAGGGCCGAGCAGAGAATATTTGTACATAGTAGATAGCAGACATCGGAGTGTAGCAGTTTACAGCACAGATGCCTAGCCATCATATCCTAACCTCACCAAACGTAACGTAACCAATCGTGGCATAGCTCATCCTAGCGCGCCAAGACCACCATTGCAGTCCTGCCTCGAGCCATCGGAATATACTGGAAGACAGCAGAGCGCAGAAACCCACCGCAATGCATTTTATGGCACGAAAGTCAAACACACCCTAACACAATCTAACCTTACCTAACCTATCCAAACGTAGAGTAACTCAACATAACGTGACGAGGCCACTATTGATGGCATCCCCAGAGCAGAACATATTAGAGCGCATTAGATCCCAGAAGTCCTCCGAATAACAGTGAATATAACAGATGACTTAGTAGCATTTCCTTACCGAGGCAGACGTAACATATCCAAAGGCAATCTAACTCAACCTAACATGACGAGACATATTTGCTGACATCCACAGATACAAGCAGAGTATACTAGAGCACAGCCGTGCGCAGAAAATCTCTACATTGCTGTGAATAGCACAAAACTTGAAGATATCCCAACATAACGTGCCCTAACTTAGCCTAATCAAACGTAGGGTAACCCAACAGAGCGTGCCGAGACCACTACTGCTGGCATCCCCAGAGCCTACCAGAATATCGTAGAGCACAACAGAGGGCAGAGATCCACCGCAATGCACTGTACATCACAAGAGTCTGACATAAACTGACCTAACCAGACCATACCTAACCCAACCAAACGTAGAGTAACTCAACATAACTTGACGAGACCATTATTGATAGCCTCCCAAGAACCAGGCAGAGCACATTAGAGCACATTAGAGCGCAGAAATCCAGCCAATAGCAGTGAATAGCACAGAAGCAGAAGTAGCCTGTCCAAACAAGTCAAACGGGACATATCCATGCGTAACCCAACACAACCTAATGTGACGAGACGTTTATTGCTGACGCCCACAGAGGCAAACATTGTATACTAGAGCACGGTAGTGCGCAGAAGTTCACCGAATTGCAGTGAAGAGCACAAGAGACGAAGATATCCTACCAATACCTGGCCTATCCTACCCAAACCAAACGTAGCGTAACTCAACTGGTCGTGCAGCGACCACAGCTGCTGCCAGTCCCGGAGCCGAGCGGAATATAGTAAAGCACTGTAGATCACAGAAACCAACGGAATAGCATTGTAAAGCCCCAAAGTCAAAGTAACTTATACAAGCCCAGCCAGACGTATCATATTCAAGCGCATTCCAACACAAACAAACGTGCCGAGACCGCAATTACTGGTCCCCACAGATACAAGCAGAATATACTCGAGCACTGCAGTGCGCAGAGATCGACTGCTCTGCAGTGAACGGCACGAAAGCCGCAGAAATCCTAACCCAACCTGACCTAACCTAGCCTAACAGAACGCAGCATAGCTCAAAGTAACGTGCCGCGACCACAGCTGCTGGCCTACCTGGAGTCAAGCAGATTGCGGTAGAGTACAGTAGAACACAGATATCCAACGTATAACAGTGTACAGCACGAAAGTCGAGCTATCCTATCTAAACATAACCTAACCATACCTAACGTAACCAAACTCAAACTAACGTGCCGCGAACTCTATTGCTCGCCTCCGCAGAGTCTACCAGAGTATAGTAGGGCGATGTAGAGCGCAGAAATCCACCGAAAGGCAGTGTGTGTAACAAGAGTGGAGGATACCCTAAGATAACCTGGACTAGCATAACCTAACCATACGTAGCATAACTGAACATAGCGCGCCGCGATCACTGCTCATGGAATTCACAGGGACAAACAGAATACGTCAGAGTACCGTAGATCACAGAAACCCGCCAGATAATAGTGTACAACACGAAAGTCGAAGGCATCCTAACCAAACTTACCATAACATAAAATAATCAAACGTAACCTAATTGAACATAACGTGACGCGACTATTGCTGGCCAACTCAGTGTCAAGCAGAATGTAGCAGGGAACAGTCGGGTGCAGAAGTCCTCCGAATAGCAGTGTATATCACGAAAGTCAATGATAACCTGACCGAGCTTGATATAAGCTAACCTAACCGAACGTTGCACATCACAACCTAACGTGCCGAGACCACAAGTGCTGTCCTCGCCAGAGCCAAGCAATAGGTACTAGACCACAGCAGAGCGCAGAGATACTCCGTATAGCATTGTAGAGCACAAAAGCCAAAGATATCCTAACCAAACCTGTCCCAACCGAAGCTAACCAACCGTAGTCTAATTCAACATAACGTGCCGCGACCGCTATTGATGGCCTTCGCGGAGCCAAGCAGAGCATATCAGAGTATATTAGAGCGCAAAGGTAAACCCAATTCCAGTGTATAGGACAAAGATCGAAGTAGAATATGCCAACATAGCAGAACGTAACATAACTCAATCTAACAGGACGAGACAACCATTGCTGGCCTCCGCAGAGACAAACCGAGTTCACTAGGGGGCAGTTGTCCGCGGAAATACACCGCATTGTAGTGAATAGCACAAGCGTCGTAGATATAATAACCTAACCTGACTTAACATAACCTAACCAAACGTAGCACGACTCAACGTAACGTGCCGCGGCCACTGCCGCTGACCTCCCGATTGCCTAGCAGATTATAGTACAGCCCAGTAGATCGAAGGAATCCACCGAATGACAGGGTATGGCCTGAAGGTCAAGGCTTTCCTGACCAAATATAACCTAACATAGCTTAACTGAACGAAACATAACGCAAAGTGACATGCCGCGGCCCCTATTTTTCGCACTCCGCCGAGGCGAGCAGAGTATAGCAGAGCAATGTTGAACGAAGAAATCCACAGAATAGCAGCGTATGGCACAAAAGTCGAGGATATACTAACCAAACATGGCGCAACGTAACCTGAACAATCGTGGCACAACTCAACACATTGCGTGGAGACCGCTATTGATCGTCTTCGTAGAGATAAGCGGAGCGTTGTAGACCATATTAGACCGCCCGTATACACCGAAGAGCAGTCAATAGCAAAAAGGGCAATTTAGACTAGAATAACCTAGCCAAATGTAACACACACAAATGTAGCCGAACTCAACATAACATGGCGAGACCACTATTGTTAGGATCCATAGGGACAAGCAGAATGAACCAGGACACAGTAGATCGCAGGAACCCATCGCATTGCAGTGATATCTAGCCGTAGATATCAAGGCTTAACCTGACCTCACCTAACCTAACCAAACGGAGCACAACTCAATATAAGGTGCAGCTACCACTGCTCCTGGCATCCACAGAGCCAAGCAGAATACAGTAGGACGTAGCACACCACAGGAATCCAACGGGTAACGGTGTGTATATCGAAAGTCGAATGTATCCTAACCAAACTTATCTGTACCTAACCTAACCAAACATGATCTAACTCAAAATAACGCTCCACGACCAATATCTCTGGCCCCGCCAGAGGCGGACAGAGTATAGTAGAGCAATGTGTAGCGCAGAAACCGACCGAATAGCAGTGTATGGCGCAAAAGTGCAAGACATTCTCTCCTAACATGACCAAACATGTCATTTGCAAACGTAGCCGAGCTAAATTTAACGCGCCGAGAACACTATTGCTGGTATCCACTGAGACAAGCAGAGAATATTAAAACGCAGAAGGGCGCGGCAGTCGCAGGATAGCAGTGTATAGCACAGATGTCTGGACGATTCCCTGCTAACCTCACGAAGCGCAACACAACCAAATGTGGCATAGCTCAACATAACGTGTCGAGGCCACCATTGATGTCGTCCATAGAGCGAAGCACGATATACTAGAGCACAGTGGGCGCAGAAACTCATCGCATTGCAGTGAGTAGCACAAAAGTCAAACATATCCAGACATAAGTTGTCCCAACCTGACCCAACCAAACGTATTGTAGCTCAACATATCGTGACGAGACCAATATTACTAGAGTTCCCAGAGCCAAGCAGAGCATATCAGAGCACATTAAACCGCAGAAATCCACAGATCGTCAGCGAACAGCACAACAGAGAGGGTAGAATACCCCATCCTTGCCAAACGCAACACATCCAAACGTAGCCAAGCCGAGCCTGACGCGACGAGACAATTACCGCTGCTCTCCGCAGCGGCAAACAAAAAGGTGCTAGAGCACAGTAGAGCGTAGGGATCCACCGCATTTCAGTGAACAGCACAAAAGCCTTAGATATCGTAACATAACCTGTCCTAACCTAACCTCATAACACGTAGCCTAACGTATCTTAACTTGAGGAGACCACTGCTGCTGGCCTCCCCAGAGCCAAGCCTAATGTAGTAGAGCACAGCGGATCACAGGAATCCACCTGATAGCAGTGCATAACACGAAAGTTAGAGCAACCCTAAGCAAAATTAACCTAGCTAAACATAACCAAGCGTAATGTAACACAAATTGACGTGGCACGACCACAATTGCTCGAGTCCCCGGAGTCGAGCTGAGTGTAGTAGAGCAATATAGAGCGCAGGGAGCCACCAAATAGCAGTGTATAGCGCAAAAGTCAGATACACCAAGACCTAACCAGACCTTACCTAGCCTATCCAAACGAAATGTTACTAAGCATGACGTGACGAGTCCAACATGTCTGGCCTACCGAGAGGCAAGCAGAGCATGTTAGAGCACATTTCGTGCGCAGAAATCCACCGAATAGCAATGAATAACACAAAAGTCAACGTAGCATTCCCTTGCCAAACCAAACAGAACGTAACCTAATTCGACCTAGCATGACGATACCACTACACCAGGCCTCCACAGAGAAAAACAGAATGTAGCAGCGCGTAGTAGAGCGCAGAAATCAGCCGCACTGATGTGAACAGCACCATAGCCGAAGATATCCTAACCTAACCTGTCCTAATCTAACCGAACCGAACGCAGCCTTATCCAGCATGTCGTGTCGCGGCCACTGCTCCTGGACTCCCGGGAATGAAGCAGAATGTAGTAGAGCCCCGTAGGTCATAGAAATCCACCGAAATGCTGTGTAAATCACAAAAGTCAACGTAGCATATCCCAACACAGCCAAACGTGACATGCACAAATGTAACAGCTCAACCTAACTCGACGAGACCTGCATTGCTCGCCTGCACAGAGACATGCAGAGTGTGCCGGACCACGGTATAGCGCAGAAATCTACTGCACTTCCGTGAATAGCAAGGAAGCCGAAGATATCATAGCCTAACGTAAACAAGGGTAGCATGTTCAACGCTACGTACCGTGACCACCACTCGTGGAATTTTCAGACCCAATCATAGCATAGTAGAGCAGAGTGGATCACAGAAATCCACGGAATAGCAGTGTATATTTCGCAGGTGAAAGTAAGCCTTACCAAACATAACCAACCCTAACAAAATCAAACATACACTAACTCAAAGTTACGTGCCGAGGCCACTATTACTGGCCACCACAGAGCCAAGCCGAACATATTAGGGCGACGTATGGCGCAGACATACGCCGAAAAGCGGTGAATGGAACAAAACCCTAAGCTATTCTGTCCAAACACAACCAAACTTTTCATATACAAACGTAGCCTAACTGAAAGTAACGCGCAGCGACCACTGTTTCTGGCCGCGCCAGAGCCAGGCAGAAAATGTTAGAACACAGCAGAGCGCAGACATCCGCGGATATCGGTTTATAGCACAAAAGTCTAAATTATTCCATTCTGACCTCACCAAACCTAACCAAAGCAAACATAGGCTAACAAAACCCACCGTGTTGACACCACTATTGCTGGCATCCCAGTGCCAAGCAGAGTATACTACAGCACAGCGGAGCGCAGAAATCCCCCACATTGCAGAGTATAGCACAAAAGTCAAACACATCCTGCAGTAACCTGTCCTTACGTGACATAACAAAACGTAGCAGTACTCAAGATGACGTGCCGCCACAGCTGCTCCTGATCTCCCCAAGGCCAAACCGAAGGTAGCAGAGCAGAGTAGATCACAGAAACCCGCGTAATTGCAGTGAAAGGCACAAATATCGAAGTAGCCTCTCCTAATCTAGGCAAACATAATATGTTTAACCCTAAATCAACCTAGCATGTTGAGACCACTATTGCTGACCTACGCAGATACAAGCAGGGTGTACTGTAGCTCAGTAGCGCGCAGAAATATGCCAAATAGCAGAGAATAGCGAAAAGTAGGAGACATTCCAGCAAAACTTGACATAACCTAACCTAACCAAACACAGCGTAAATCATCACAGTGTACCGCGACCACTGCCACCGGTCTCCCCAGAGCCAAGCAGAATACAGTAGAGCACAGAAGATCACAGGAACCTACCGGATAATAGTGTATAGCACGAAAGTCGAAGGCATCCTTACCAAACGTAACATGACATAACCAAACGTAACGTAGCCAACTCCACATAACGAGCCGCGACCACCATTGCTGCCCTCCCCTGTGCCAAGCAGAACATAGTAGAGCACAGTAGATCACAGGATTCCACCGAATAACAGTGTATAGCACAAAAGGCGAAGCTATCCTGACCGAACTACACATAACCTGTCCTAACCAAACTTAACGTAACTCAGGCTACCTTGACACAGCCACGAATGCTCTCCTACACAGAGTCGTGCTGAATATAGTAGAGCAATGTGGATCACAGAAATCAACCGACTAGCAGTGTATAGCACAAGATTCAAGGTATTACTGTCGAAACCTTCCTTACATGTCCTAACGGAACGAAAGCTAACTTCAACCGACGTGGCGAAACCACTATCACTCTCCACACCACAGCCAAGCAGTGCATATTGGAGGAAAGTAGAGCGTAGATAATCCACGGAATAGCAGTGTACAGCACAAAAGTCAAATTAGCGTATCCCAACGTCTCCAGGCGTAACACATCCAAACGGAGCATAACACAGAAAAACACGACGGGGTCGCTATTGCTGGCTCCCACAGTGACAAGCAGAATGTACTGGAGAACAATAGCTCAAAGGAATCCACTGCATTGTAGTGAATAGCACAACAGCTGTAGATACCAAAGCATGACCTGGCCTAACCCAGCCTAACCAAACGTAGCATTGCTCAACGTGCCGTGCAGCGATCGCTGCTCCTGGCCTCCCCATGGAAAAGCAGAGTGTAGTAGAGCACAAAGATGACAAAAACACACAGAATAAGCGTCCATAGCACGAAAGTCAAAGCTATTCTAACAATAGTTAACCTAACCTAACCCAACCAAATGTATCCTAACTCAACCTAACATTATGCGACCGCAATTGATCCCCACCCCACTGTCGAGTAGAGTATGGTAGGGCAATGTATAGCGTAGATTCCATCGAATATCACCTTATTCTTCGAAAGTCTAGAAAACCCTAGCCTAACCTGGTCTAACACAGCCTAACCAAACGTAGCACAGATGGACTTAAAGACGCGACCACTGCTGCTGGCGTCCTCAGAGCCGAGCAGAAAATAGTAGAGAAATGTAGAGCGCAGAAATCCAACGTATATCAGTGTATAGGCCAAGAGCCGTAGATATACTAGCCGAACCTGTCCTAATTTAACCCAGCCAGACGCGGAATAACCCAACATGGCGTGCGACGATCACTGCTCCTGGCCTCCCCAGAGCAAAGCAGAATATAGTGGACCGCAGTAGGTCTCAGAAATCCCCCGATAACCCGTTCAAAGCACGGAAGACAAAGTAGCATATTCTAACAGAGACAAACGTTTCATACCCGAACTTAGCGTATCTCAGCCTATCATGACGAGACCACTACCGCTGGCCTCCGCATGGACGAGCAGAATGTAATAGAGCACAGTAGATCATAGAAACACCCAGAACAATAGTGTACGGCACGAAAGTGGAAGCTATGCTAACCAAACGTTACCTAACCCAACCTAACGTGCCGATGCTGCTATCGCTGGCCACCACAGAGGCAAGCAGATCATATTAGAGCACATTAGGGCGCAGAAATCCACAGAATAGCAGTGTATGTTACAAAATTCGAGGATAGCCTAACCTAACCTGGCCGAACATAGCCTAACCAATCGTGGCACGAGTGAACATATAGCCGTAACCACTGCTGCTGGCATCCCCATTGTCAAGCGGAATACAGTAAAGCAATGTCGAGCGCAGAAATCTGCCGAAGAGCTGTGTATAGCACAAAAGGCATAGAAATCATAACGAAGCGTTCCAAACCTACCAGAACGAATCATAGCATTACTCAAGCTAACGAGTCGAGACCACCATTGACAGCCGCCCCAGAGCCATGCAGAACATACTAGAGCGCAGTAGAGCTGTGAAATCCACCGAAAAGCTTTGAATGGCACAAATATCTAACCAAACCTATCCTAACATAGCGATGATTGTCATACGCAAATGTAACCTAACTCAACCTAGCATGACGAGACCGCCATTGCTGCCCTCCACAGGGACAAGCAGAATGTAGTAGAGCACAGTAGACCGCAGAAATCCACCGCACAGCAGTGAATAGCACAATAGCCGAAGATACCCTAACTTAATCTTACATAATCTAGCCTTTCCAAACGCAGCAGAGCACAGCATGACGAGCCGCGACCATTGGTCCTGGCCTCCCCAGGGCAAAGCAGATTGTAGTAGATCCGCCGAAAAGCAGGGTATAGCACGAAAGACAAATGAGCATATCCTAACCCAGCCAAACGTCACATACGCAAACGTAGTCTAACTGAACCTAGCATTGCGAGACCACTATTGCTGGCCGCCACAGAGACAAGCAGAATGTACTGGAGCACAGTAGAGCGCAGAAATCCCCCGCAATGTAGTGAAGAGCACAAAAGCCGTAGATAAACCACCATAACCTAACCTAACCAAACCGAATGAAAAGTAGCATAGCTCTACATAACGTGCAGAGACCACTGCTCCGGGCCTCTCCGTGGCCAAGGGGATTGTAGCAGGTCGCAGCAGATAACAGGTTTAAACCGAATAAGAGTGAATAGCACTAGATTCACCGCTATCCTAACACCACATAGCCTAACCTCACATAACCAAACGTAACATAACACAACCTAACGTGCCGCGAACGGTATTGATCGCGTCCCCATATTCGAGCAGTGTAAATTGAAGCAATGTAGAGCGCAGAAATCCACGGAATAGCAGTGTAGGTTACAAAGGTCGAGGACACTATAACATAACCCGGCCTAACCTAGCCTTACCAAACGTAGCATAAGAGAACGTAAAGCCGTGACCACTGCTTCTGTCACCCCAGAACCATCAGAATATGGTAGAGCAATGTGGAGGGCAGAAATCCACCGTATAGCAGTGCATAGCACAAAAGCCGTAGACATCCTAACCTAACTTGACCTAATCTAACCTAACCGGACGCTGCATAACCCAACATGACGTGCCGCGACCACTGCTCCTGGACTCCCAGCAGCCAAACGGAATACAGAAGAGCAGATAGGATCGCAGAAACCCACGGAGCAACAGTGTACAGTACGAAAGTCAAAGGTATCCTTACCAAACTTAACCTACCATAACCTAACCGAACGTAACCTAACTCAGCATGACGTTCCAGGGCCACTATTGCTCGCCTTCCCAGGGCTGAGCAGTGTACAGTAGAGCAATGTAGTGCTAAGAAATCCAAAAAATAGCAGCGTAAAGCTCATATGTCGAAGAAATCCTGACCGAACCTTCTTAACCTAACCTAACGAGACATAACCTATCACAACCTCTCGTGCTGAGACCACTGTAACTGGACATACCAGAGCCGAACAGAATATGTTACAGCACATTAGATCGCAGAATTCCTGGGAAAGCATTGTATAGCACGAAAGCCAAAGTAGCCTATACTAACCTAGCCAAACGTAACGTAACCATACGTAACGCAGCTCAAACTAACGTGACGTGGCGCCTATTGCTACCCTCACCAGGTACATGCAGACCACGTTACAGGAGAGTAGAGCGCAGAAATACAACGAATGGCGGCGTATAGCACAAATGTGAGGGATACCGTGTCCTAGCCTAACCAATTGTCACATAACCAGACGTAACATGACTAAATCAAACGAGCCGCGACCACTATTGCTGGCCTCCCCGGAGACAAGCAGTACATATTAGAGCATGGTAGAGCGCAGACATCCACCGAATAGCAGTGTGTAGCACAAAAGTCAAAGCTATCCTGTCCTAACCTAACCAAACGTAACGTAACCGAACGTAACATGACTCAACCAGACGTGCATGTCCACTATAGCTATCCTCCCTAGAGTCAAACAGAGCATATTAGGGCTGCGTAGAGCGCAGAGGTCCACCGTATCGCAGTTTATAGCACAAGAGTCGAAGATATCCTAACATACCCTGACATATTGTACCCTAACCAAGCGTAGCCTAATACTACATAACGTTCCGCGAGGACTAATGCTGGAATACCCACGGCCGAGCAGAATATAATAGGGCATAGTAGACCACAGGAATCCACAGAATAACAGTGTATTGCACGAATGACTTGAATACCCTAACGGAACTAAGCCAAATGTAACCTAACCAAATGCAACATAACTCAAACTAACGTGCCGAGAAAACTACTGCTCTCCTCCCATGAACCAAGCAGAACATACTAGAGCAAAGTAAGATACAGAAATCCACCGAATAGCTGCGTATAGCACAAAAGACGAAGCTACACTATCTTAGCATATCCAATCGTCACATAGCCAAACGTAACTTAGCGCAAACCAACGTGCCGTGAACACGGTTGTTGGCTTCCCCAGGGCCAAGCAGAATGCAGTAGAGCAAAGCAGAGCGCAGAAAGCCGCCGGACATCAATGTGTAGCAGGAAAGTCGTTGCCAACCGTACCGAGCATAACATAACATCTCCTGACCAAACGTAACATATCTCAACCTAACGTACCGAGACCACTATTTCTGACTACCCAGAGCCTAGCAGAAAATGATTGAGAACGGCATAGAGCAGAAGTCCACCGTTCTGCATTGTATAGCACAAAAGTGGAAGCTATACTGCCCTAACCTGTCCCAGCGTAACCCAACCAACCGTAACATATCTCAACCTGGCGTGCCGAGACCACTATTGCTGTTCTCCCCAGAGCCAAGCAGAGCGTGTTAGAGCAATATGGAGCGCAGAAATTAACCGAATAGCAGTGTATAGCGCAAAAGTCGATGCTACCGTCTCCTAACGAGACAAAGCCTAATATAACAAAACGTAACATAATTCGACTTAATGTGGTGAGGACACAGTTGCCGTCCTCCACAGAGCCGAGAAGAAAATATTGGAGAGCAGCAGAACGCAGAAATCCACCTAAGAGCATTGTATAGCACAAAATTCGAAGCTACCGGTCCTAACCTAACCAATTGTAACATAAGCAACAGTAACCTAACACAATTTAACGTGCCGCGAACACTATTGCAGGCCTCCACGAAGCCAAGTTCCGCATATTAGATCAACGTAGGGCGCAGAAGTCCACCGTATAGCAGTGTATAGCACGAAAGTCAAAGACATCCCGTCATAACCTAACCAATCGTACGTAACAAACGAAATATAATACAACCTAGCGTGCCGAGAACACAATTGCTGGACTCTCCAGAGCCAAGAGGAACATACGAGAGCACAGCAGGACGCAGAAATCTGCCGAATAGCCAGAGTACAGCACAACAGACAGAGCTGCCGTTCCCTAACATAATCAACCGTAATACAACCAAACATAACCTAACTCTACCCATCGTACCGCGTCCACTGTTTCTGGCCTCACAGAGCCGAGCAGAATATATTAGAGGAGAGTGGAGCACAGATATCCATAGAATCGGAGTGTATAACAGAAAACTTAAAGCCATCCGAACCTAACCCAAACATGCATCACCTAACCAAATGTAGCCTAACTCAACATAACGTGCCGCTACCACTCTATCTGGCCTCCCCAGGGCCAGACAGAATACAGTAGAGCACAGAAGAGCGCAGAAGTCTACCGAACAACAGTGTATAGCATAAAAGTCAAAGCTACCCTCTCCTAACCAAACCAAGCGTAACGTAGCCATACGTAACATAACTCAAACAAAGGTGATGTGACGTCTATTGCTATCCTAACCAGAACCTTGCAGCCCACATTACAGGTGGGTAGAGCGCAGAAATAGAATGAACATCGGCGTAAAGCACAAAAGTTTAAATTACCCTTTCCTATCCTAACTAATTTTAACAAAGCCAAACGTAACATAACACTATCTAGCCTGCCGCGACCACCATTGATGGCCTCACAGAGAGAAGCAGTTCATATTGGAGCAACGTAGATCGCGGAAATGCAGCAAAAAGCAGTGTGTAGCATAAAAGTCAAAGCTATCCTGTCCTAACGCAACCACACGTCACATATCCATCGTAACCTAATTCAAAGTGACGTGGCGAGAACACAGTTTCTGGTCTTCCCAGAGCCAAGCAGAACATATTAGAGGGCAGCAGAACGCAGAAATCCACCGAACAGCCGTGTCTGACACAAAAGCCATAGCTATCCTCTCGTAATCTAACCAGACGGAACGTAACAAGGCGTAACATAACCGAACCCAGCGCGCCGAGGCCACTATGGTTGCCTCCCAGAGACAAGCAGAAAATATTAGAACACAGCAGAGCGCAGATATCAAACGATTAGGCAGTGTATAGCACAAGAGTCATAGCTTCCCTGCCATAACATAGCCAAACGTAACGTAACCAAACATAACATAACTCAGCCTAATGTGCCGAGACCGCCATTGCTGGCTTCCCAGAGCCAATCTGGGCGCACTAGAGAAATATAGAGCGCAGAAAGCTGCCGCATTGCAGCGAACAGCATAAAAGTCAAGGTTATCCAAACCTTAGCTGATCTAACGTAAACTAACAAAAGGAGCAGGGACCACCACTGCTGGCGTCCCCAGTGCCAAGCAGAACATACTAGAGCGCAGTGGAACGCAGAAACCCATGGGACGGCAGTGTGTAGCACAAAATTCATTGGCATTCTGTCCTAACTTAAACAAACGTAGCGTAACCAAACGAAACCTATATGTACGTTACGTGTCGAAACGTCTGTTTCAGCCTACAGAGAAGCGCAGCACATATTGGGGGAGAGCAGAGCACAGAAATAGATAGAATAGCAGTGTTAGCACAAAAGTCAAAGCTACCCTGTCCTAACATAGCCAAACGTTGCAAAACCAAACGTAACCGTATTCAACCTAACGCTGCGAGGTCACCATCGCTGTCTTCTGCAGAGCCAAGCAGACCACAATATGGTACAGTAGAGCGCAGATATCCGCCGCATTGCTGAGTGCAGCACAAAAGACAGGGGTGTCCGAAACTTAACGGAACAAACCTAGACTGTCCAAACTTGACCTAACATAACACAACGTGCCGAAACCAGTATTTCTATCCTCCCCAGAGTCAAGCAGTATATATTCGAGCAAGCAGAGCGCAGAAATCCATCGAAGAGCCGTGTACAACACAAAAGTCGGAGCTATCCTGTCCTAACCTAACCAATTGTAGCATAACAAATCATAGCCTAACTCAATCTAACGTGCCGCGATTAATTATCCTTGCATTCCCGGAGTCCAGCAGCACATATTAGAGCAATGTGGAGCGCAGATAGCCGCCGTATAGCAATGTATAGGACAAAAGTCAAATCTATCCTGCCCCAATGTAGCCAAACGTAACGCAACCAATAATAACATAATACAACCTAACTTGCCGAGACCGCTATTGCTGGCGTCCACGCAGCGTAGCGGAGCGCATTAGTGCAATGTAGAGCGCAGGAACCCAGCGAATAGCAGAGTCCAGAACATAAGTCAAAGATATCCTAACCTAGCCTGGCATGAACCGACCTTACCAAGCGTAGAATATCCAGGTCTAGTGCGCCGCGGCTACCATTTCTGGCCTCCCCAGAGCAAGGCAGAGAGTATTAGATCACAGCAGACACCAGAAATCCTCCGCCTAGCAGCGTATATCACAAATTCCAAAGCTATCCTGGCCGAACCTATCCAAATGTAACATTACAGAACGCAACATAACTGAATCTAACTTGCCTAGAACGCTATTGCCGACCTACAGAACATATTAGGGTACAGTAGAGCTCAGAATTCCCCCGAAAAGCGGTGCATAGCACTAAAATTAGAGCCGCACCTTCCGAACTTAACAAATCGCAACTTAACTGAACGCAACACAACCTAACGTAACTTGCCGAGAACACAATTGCTGGCATTCGCTGTGTCAAGCAGAACGTACCAGAAGACTGTATGTCGCTGATATCCATCGAATAAGAGAGTATAGAGGAGAAGTCAAAGATATCGCCTACTACCCTAGCAAATCATAACATAATCAAACGTAACATAACAAAACCTGACGTGCCCCGACCACGAATGCTGGCTTCTCCAGAGCCAAGCAGAATATATCACTGCACACAGAAGCGCAGAGTTCCTCCGAATAGCATTGCATACCACAAAAGTCGAAGATATCCTATCCAAACTTAACCAAACCTAACATAACCAAACATGACTTGAATCAAACAAACGTGCCACGACCAACATTGCTGGCCTCCCAGAGACAAGCAGAACACATTAGAGAACATTGGAACGCAGGAATGCACCGAATATCAGTGTATAGCACAAATGTTGGATCTATCCTTTGCCAACGTAGGCAATCGTGACATAACCAAACGTAACCTGACAAAGGATAACCTTCCGAGACCAGGATTGCTGTCCTCGCCAGAGCCATGCACAACATATTAGGGGAGAGTAGGGCGCAGAAATCCACCGAATAGGAGAGAATAGCCCTATAGTCAAAGCTAACCTCTCCTAACCTAACCAATCGTAACATACACATACGTATCATAACTCACCCTAACGCACGGCGACCGCTACTGGTGGCCTCCCGAGAGCCAAGCAGAACACACTAGTGGAGAGTAGAATGAAGATATCCGTAGAATCGCAGTGTAAGGCAGAAAAGTCAAAGCCTCCCATACCTAACCCAAACCAAGGGAACATAGCCAAACGTAGCCTAACTCAACCCAACGTGCCGAGACGGCCATTGCTGCCCTCCCCAGTGCCGAGCAGAACATACTAGGGAACAGTAAAGCGCAGAAATCCGCCCAATGACAGTGTACAGCACATAAGATATATCTACGCTATCCCAGCATAGTCTAACCTAACCTAACCGAACGTAACCTGACTCATCATTATGAAGCTGGACCATTATTGCTGGCCTTCAGATAGCCGAGCTGAAAGCATTAGAGCACAGTAGGGCGCAGAAACCCGCCTAACAGTAGACAGTAGTACTAAGGTCATAGCCATCCTCTCCTAACATAACCTACTGTAACATAACCAAACGTAACCTAACTCAAGCTATAGTGCCGCGACTGCTATTGTTGGTATCCACAGAGTAAAGCGGAATACGTTATTTGGGAGTAGAACACAGAAATCCATAGTATCGTAGTGTACACCAGAATAGTAAAAGCTACCCAAACCCAACCCAAACCAACAGGACATAGCCAAACATAGACTAACTCGATCTAACGTGATGGACCGTTACTGCTTCCCTCCCCTGCGCCAAGCATGACATACTAGAGCACAGTAGAGCACAGAAATCCACAGAACAGCAGTGAAGAGCACAAAAGTTAAAGCTATCCTAACCAAATTTAGCCTAACCCAACATAACCGTACGTAACCTGACTCAACATAACGGTCCGAGGCTACTAATGCTGGCCTTCCCAGGGCCAAGCTAAATATAATAGAGCACTGTATGGCGCAGGAATCTATCTAATATCGGGCTACGGTGCTATAGCCAAAGCGATCCCCTCCTAACCTAACCATTCATAAAATAACCAAACGTTACCTAACACAACCTGACGTGCCGCGAAGACTATTGCTGGCCTCCACAGAGCGCAGCAGTACACGATATTGGAGAGTAGGATGCAGAAGTCCATAGAATCGCAGTGTACATCGGAATAGCCAGAGTCACCCAAATATAACCCAAACGAACAGAAAATAGCCAAACTTAGCCCAACTCGAACTATCGAGCCGAGACCGCAATTGCTGCCCTCCCCAGAGCAAAGCAGAGCAAGCTAGAGCACAGTTGAGCGCAGCAATCACCGAGTGGCTTTGTACAGCACAAAAATTAAAGCTACACCGACCAAACTGAGCCCGACGTAACCTAGCCGAACGTAACATGACTCATCATAACGAGCCGAGGTGACTATTACTGGCCTCCCCAGAGACAAACAGAACATACTAGAGCACACTAGATGGCAGAAATCCAGGGAATAGGTGTGCATACCACAAAAGGCAAAGCAATTCTCTCCTTATATATCCAATCTCAGCATAACCAAACGTAACATAACAAAACCGAACGTACACGACCATTTTTGCTGGCATCCCCAGAGTCGAGCAGAAAATACTAAAGGAGAGTAAAGCGCAGGAGTCCATACAATCGCAGTGTATAGCACAAAGGTCACTGCTACCCGAACCTAACCCAAGCTAACGTAACCGAACCTGACGTAGCCTAACCTAGCAACACGTGCCGCGACCACTAATGCTTGCGTATCCAGGGTCAAGCAGAATGTAATAGATCACAGTCGAGCACAAAAACCCTCTGTGTAGCAGTGTACAACATGAAGGTCAAAAATAACCTGACCGAGCTGAACCTAGGCAAACCCGACCAAACGTAACATAAAAAATCCAATCGTGCCATGACAAATACTGCTGGCATCCACAGCGTCAAGCAGGAAATGTTAGAACACGGTAGAGCACGGAAATTTGCGGAAAGCAGTGTATAGCACAAAAGTCTAAAATATTCTATCCTAACATCACCAAACGTAACACAACCGAGCGTAGCATAGCTCAACCTAACGTACCCAGACCACAATTGCTAGCCTCCCCAAAGTCAAGCAGGACATACTAGAGCACAGTCGAGCGCAGAAGTCCACCGAATAACAGCTTATAGCATGAAAGAGGATGCTATCCTTATCGATCGTAACCTAGCATAAGCTAACCAAACATAACCCAATAGAGCCTCAGGTGCATAGACCAACATTTTTCGCCCCCACAGAGGCAAGCAAAATATACTATAGCACAGCAGAGCACATAGAACCACAGCATTGCAGTGCATAGCACAAAATTCAAACATTCCCGGACCTAGGCTGACCTAACCTAACCGAACCAAACATAATGTAACATAACATAACGCGGCGAAGCCAACATTGCCGACATTCCCAGAGCCAAGCAGAACATATTAGAGCACCCTAGAATGCAGAAATCCACCGAATAGCAGTGTATAACACAAAAGTCGTGGCTACCGTATCCTAACCTAACAAAACGTAACATAAACATTCGTAACATAAATGATCCTAACGCGCAGAGACCACAATTACTGGCCGCCCCAGAGTCAAGAAGAACATATCAGGGCACAGTAGATCCCAGATATCCACCACATTGGAGTGTAGAGAACAAAAGTCAAAGATATCATAATCCAAACCAAACAAACCTAACCTAACCGAACGTAACCTAACTAAACCTAACGTGGCTAGGCCAGTATTGCTGACCTCCCCAGAGGCAAGCGGAGCATATTAGAGAAACTTAGAGCACAGAAATCTACGGAAAAGCAGTGTATACCACAGAAGCCAAAGCTATCCCGTCCTAACCTAACCAAACGTAGCATAACCAAACGTAACGTTACCATAAGGAACGTAATCCAACCTATCGTGCCGAGATCACTATTCCTGGCGACCAAAGAGACAAGCAGAGTGTGATAGCACACAGAAGAGCGCAGAAGTCCGTCGGATAGCAGTGTATAGCACAAAAGTCAAAGCTATCCTAACGTAACACGTCGTAACCTGGCCTAACCGTACGGTATCTAACTCAAACTAGCGTGTGGCGACCACTACTGCTGGACTCCCGATAGTCGAGCGGAGTATTGTAGAGCAATGTAGAGTGCCGAAATACACCGAATTGTAGTGAATAGCATAGAAGCCGAAGCTACCCTATCCTAACATAACCAAACATAACATACCCAAATGCAACATAACTCAGACTAACGTGCCGAGAACAATTCTGCTGGCATCCCCATGTTCAGACTGAATATACTAGAGCACAGCAGAGCGCAGAGACCAACCGAATAGCAAAATATAGCCCAAAAGTCGTAGCCATCCTAACCAAACGTGACCAAACCTAACCAAGCAAAACGAAACCTAGCTAAACCAAACGTACCACGACCAGTATTGCTGGCCTTCCCAGAAACATGCAGAGCGCATTAGAGCACAGTGGAACCGAGAAATCCACCGAACAGCAGTGTATCGCACAAAAGTTGTAGCTAACCTATCCTAGCGTAACCAAACGTAAGGTAACCGAACACAGCCTAACCTAACTTAACGTGCCGATACCAATACTGCTGTCGTCCCCAGATCCAAGCAGAATATACTAGAGCACAATGGAGCGCAGAAATCTACCGAACATCCGTTTACACCACGAACGTCGATGTTTTCCGAGCCTAACCCAAACTAACTTACTATAACCAAACGTAGCCTAGCCAAACCTGGCCCGCCTAGACAACTATTACTGTCCTCCTCGGAGTCGAACAGAGTATAGTGGAGCAATCTAGAGCGTAGAAAGCCACCGAATAGCGGTGTAGAGCATAATAGTAAAGGCTAACATGTCCTATCCTTACGAGGCGTAACATATCCAAACGATATCCATCTCAATCTACCGTGGCGAGACCACTATTGCTGGTATCTCGAGCGCCAAGCGGGACATTCTGGAGCACAGCAGAGCGCAGGAGTCCGCCGAGCAACGGTCTACACCACGAAAGTGAAATATATCCATACCTAACGCAAACTAACTTAACGTTACCAAACGAAACCTAACCCAACCTGACTGGCCGAGACAACAATTACTCGACACGCCAGAGTCGAGCAGATTACAGTGGAGCCGTGTAGAGTGCAGAAATCCTCCGAATAGCGGAGTACACCACAAAAGGAAAAGCCACCCTATCCTAACCTAACCAATCGTAACATAGCCAAACGTAACGTGACTGAATGTCATGTATCGCGACCACTATTGCTGTACTACCCAGGACCAAGCGGAGTATAGTAGAGCACGTAGGAGCGGAGAAATCAACCGAATTACAGTGTCTACCGCGGATGTCAGTCCTACACAAACCTAGCCCCGACAAACGGAACAGAGACAAACCTAGCCGTACTCAAGGCTAACGTGCCGAGACCACCATTACTGGCCTCGCCTCGGTTGAGCAGAGTATGGGAGTGCGAAGTAAAACGCAGAAAGCCACCAAATAGCAATGTGTAGCACAAAGACCGAAGACATCATAACACAAACATAAATAACCCATCCTAACCAAACGTAGAATAATTGAACCTAACGTGCCGAGACCGCAATTTCTGTCGTCCCCAGAGGTGTGCTGAATACGATAGAGAGCATTATACAAGAGTAGAATATATCCTAACCAAACCTGTCCGAACCTAAGACAACCAAACGTAACGTAACCCAGCCTAACGTGCCGCGAACACAATTTCTGGCCTCCCCGGCGCTGAGCAGAACATAGACAAAAGTAGAGATCAGAAATACTTAGAATACCAGAGTACGCACGAAAGTCAAGGCCACACTAGCCTAACACATGCTAACCTGTACTCTCCGAACGCAAGATAACTCCGCATAACGTGCCGAGACCTGTGTTGCTGGCATTACCTGAGCAAAGCAGAATATACTAGAGCTTCATACAGCGCCGAAATCGACCGAAAAACAGTGAGCAGCACAAAAGTCGAAGATAACCTAACCAAATCTATCGTTAAATAACCTAACCGAACGCAACATAGCTCATGATAACAGCCTGCAATCTCTATTGATGGCGTCACCAGAGACATTCAGAGTACGGGATACCACCTCAGAGCGCAGAAATCCATAAAATGGCAGTCTGTAGCACAAAAGTCAAAACTACCCTAACCTATGCTAGTCAAACGTAATATAACTAAAACCAACGTGACGCGACCACTATTTCTGACCTCCGAAGGGCCTAGCAGAAGATATTATAGGAGAGCGGAGCGCAGAAATCCATAGATTAGCAGTGTACAGCGGAAAGTCGGAGCCATCCACACCCGCCCAAAAAACCTAACTTAAGCGAACGTAGCCAATCTCGACCTGACGTGCGAAGATCACTGTTGCTGGCCTCAGGAGGACGGAGCGGAGCATGCTACAGCCATGCAGAGTGCAGAATTCGACCGAATACCAGCGTATAGCACAGAAACCGTCGCTATCCTTAACAAACCTGGCCCAACCTGACCCAACCAAACGTAGCACATCCCAAACTAACGTGCCTCGGCCACTATTCCTGGCGTACCCAAAGATATGCAGAATACGGTACACCACTATAGAGCGCAGAAATCAATATAGTAGCAGTGTGTAGAAAAAGATCAAACCTATCATAACATAATGCATCGTAACCGAAAAAAGCCAAACGTAACCTAGCTCATCCCAACGTGCCCCGACCACAATTTCCGGACTCCGCGGCGCCGAGCACAACGTATTGGAAGAGAGTTGAGCGCAGAAATCTATAGAACAGCAGTGTACGACAAAGAGGTCAAAGCTATCCTATACCAACACAAACTAGTCTAACCAATCCAAACGTTACCAAACTGAACCTATCATGAAGCGACCACACTTCCTTGCCTCCACAGAGCCAAGCAGAACATATTAGACGAGAGCAGAGCGCAGAAATCCATAGAATAGCAGATTACAGCAGAAAAGCCGAGGCTATTATAGCCTAACGCAAACAAATCTGTACGCGCCGAACACATCGCAACTCAACATAACGTGCCGAGACCACTATTGCTGGCATCCACAGAGTCATGCAGAATATACTAGAACACGGTACAGCGCATAAATACAACGCACTGCAGTGCACAGCACAACATTCAAAGATAACCTAATCTAACCTGACGCAACCAAACGTGACCAAACGAAGCCTGACACAGACTTACATGCCGAGTCGACTATTGCCGGCCTCCCCAGAGACAATCGGAACATATTGGAGGGGTGTAGAAGGCTGACGTCCGTGAAAGCGCTGTTTATAGCGCAAAAGTCAGAGCTACCCTATCCTAACCTAACCCAACGTAACATAGCCTACCCGAACATAGATTAACTCAACATAACGTGCCGCGGCCGCAACTGCTGGCCTCCCCAGAGACAAGCAGCACGTAGTGGAGCAGAGTAGGGCGTGGATATCGTCCGAAAAGCTTTGTGTGGCACAAAAGTTGCACCTACGCTATCCTGACTTAACCAAACGTAACATAACATGACACAACGTAACTCAAACGAACGGGACGAGACCGCTATTGCTGGCCTGCACAGGGACAGGCAGAATATACTAGAGCACATAAGGGCGTAGGAACACATCGCATTGTAGTCTATAGTGCAAGGTCGGAGATACCCAACCATAACATCACACAACCTATCCGGGCCTAACGTAGCATAACTGAGGCTTACGTGCTGAGCCCACTATTGCTGGCCCCGCCAGAGCCAAGCAGAAGGTACAAGAGCACTGTAGATTGCAGAGGTCCACCGAATAGCCTTGTACTGCACAAAAGTCAATGATAACCCGTCCAGTGCTAGCCAAACCTAGCCTAACCAAACGTAACACGACTCAACCTAAGGTGCCGCGATCACTATTGCTGGCGGCCCCAGAGAAACGCGGGGTAAGACGGTGCACAGTAGAGCGCAATCGATCATAGAGTAGCAGTTTGTGGCACAAATATCAAAGCTGTCCATATCTATCCCTAGGCAAAATAACTTAACCAAATATAACCTATCTCTGAGTGACGTGCCGCGACGTCGCTTGCTGGCCTCCCAGGTTTAAAACAGGACGTGCCAGGCCTCAGTGGAGCGAAGAAGTCCAGCGAATAGTAGTGTATAGCACAAAAGTCAAAGGTACCCTACCTTGACCTAACCAATCGTAACATTGCCGAACGTAACCTAACTAAACCTGACGAGCCGCGACCAATACTGCTGGCAGCCAAATGCTATGTTAGGAGAGGATAGCTTTGTCATTTTGCTACACACAGCTATCCGAAGCACTTCTGCGCACTACTGTGCGCTAGTGGGTCTTGCTTGGATCTGGGGAGGCAAGCAATTGTAGTCTCGGTGCCTTATGATGAGATAGGCTAAGTTAGGCTATGTAGGGCTTGGGCAGGTTATGTTTGGATATCTTCGACATTTCTGCTGCACACTATGATTCTACGGATGTCAGCGTCCTACTCTCCTCTGATATATTCTGCTTGGTTCTGCGGAGGCCAGCAATAGTGGTGGCGGCACGTTTGATTGGTCTTGGTTACGTTTGGCACTGTTAAGGTTGCTTAGGTTAGGTTAGGGTGCATACTGCTTTTCGGTTATTTTCTCCGCTCTACTGTGCTCTGATATGCTCTGCTTAGCTCTGGGGCGCCAGATATAGTGGCTGCGGCATGTTTGTTTGCGTTCGGTTACGTTTGGCTTGTTCATGTTAGCATGTGTAAAATTCGGATTGCTTAGATTTTTCTGCTATACACTGCTATCGTATGAATTTCTGCGCCACGCCCCCCTCTCACATGTTCTGCATGGCCCTGGGAGGCCAGAAATACTGGTCGCGGCACGTCAGGTTGAGTTAGATTACGTTAGGGTTGTCTACGTTGCGCTGCGTTAGGCCGGGATAGCTATGACTATTGTTCTCAGCACTGCAATTCTACGGACTTCTGCGCCCTATTGTTCGCTATCACACTCTCCTTGTCTCATGGGACGCCAGGAATAGTGGTTGCGGCACGTTAGGTTGAGTTATATTGAGTTCGGTTAAGTTAGCTTCGGTTAGGTTAGGATGGGATAGCATTGACCTTTGCCTATGCGCCGCTATTCGGTGGATTTCTGCGCTCTACCGAGCTCTCATATGCTCTGTTTGGCTTTGGGGAGGACAGCAATAGAGATTTCTGCACGTTACATTGTGTCGTGTGACGTTCGGCTCTGTTCCGATTGGCTAAGTTAGGAAAGGATGGCTTTAGCTTGTGTGCAGTACGCTGCTGTTCGGTTGATTTCTGAGCTATAGTGCGTCTTAATATGAGCTGGTTTCCTCAGGGAAGGCCAGCAATGATGACCGTGACACGTTTGCTTTAGAAAGGTTACGATTGGCTTGGCTGGTTATGGACATGTTTGGTTAGGGTAGCCGATATCTGAGCTTTGCATTGCTCAACAAGCATCTGCTTCTCTGGGAAGGCCAGTAGTAGCTGTCGTGTCACGGTTGGTTGAGATATGTTGCGTTCGGTTATGTTGCTTTAGGAAAAGTTTGTTTAGGATCGCTCTGATTTTTGTACTGTACACCGCTGTTCGGTGGATTTGTGCGCTCTTCACTGCCCTACTATACTACGCTCACTATCGGGAGGACAGTAATAATGGCCTCTGCACGATAAGCTGTGTTAGGCTACGCTTGGTTAGGTTATGCTGGCATTGCTTATGTTTGGATAGATATGGCTTTCGTGGTATGCACTGCTATTCGGCGTATTTCCACACTCTACTGTGCTGTGCTTTACTCTGGTCAACTCTGGGAGGCCAGCAACAATAGTCGCGGCACGTTAGTTAGAGGTATAATACGTTTGGTTAGGGTAGGATAGGTTGCGTTATCATAGGATGGCTTCGACTTTTATGCTTCACGCTGCTATTCTATGGACCTCTGCGCCCTACTGTGCGCTACTATACTCTGCTCGACTCTCGGGAGGCCTGCAGAAATGGCCTCGGATCGCTAGGTTGTGTTATGTTACGCTCGGATTGGCAAGGTTAGGTTATGTTTGGCCAGGGTATATTTGGCTTTTTCGCTATACACTGCTACTCGGTCGATATCTTCGCTCTTCATTGCTCTGCTAGCATCTGCTTTCTCTGGCAAGGCCAGGAAAAGTGGTCGCCTCGCGTGAGTTTGTGTTATGTTACGTTTAGTAATGTCACGAATGGCTATGTTAGGAGAGGATAGCTTTGACTTGTGAGCTGTACACTGCTATTAAGTGGATTTCTGAGCTATACTGCGCCTCTAGTATATTCTGCTTGGCTCTGGAGATTCCAGCAACAAAGTTCTAGGCACGTTAGGTTGAGTTGGGTTACGTTCGGTAATGCTATATTTGGTTAGGTTAGGCTCGGATAACTTTGACTTTTGAGCTATACACTGCCATTCGGTGGATATCTGCGCTCTACTGTGATTTTTTATGCTCTGATTTGCTCTGGAGATGCCAGAAACTGAAGCCGCGGCACTATAGCTTCAGTTAGGCCACGTTTGGTTACATAAAGTTCGTTCGGGTTGGATATGGATAGATTTGACTTTCATGATATGAATTGTTGTTCTGTGGAACTCTCCGTTCTACTGCGCTCTAGTATTTTCTGCTTGGCCCTGGGGGGGGGCAGGAGTGGTGTCCTCGGCACGTTAGGTTGAAATAGATAACGTTTGGTCATGTAACGTTTGGCTGGGTTAGGATATGGTGTCTTAGACTTTTGTGCTATACACTGCCCTTCGGAAGATCTCTGCGCTCTACATTGCTCTAACATACACAGCACGACCCTTGGGCGTCCAGTAATATTGGTCCCGGCACGTTAGGTGTAGTTAGGCTACGTTTGGTCAGGTTACGTTTGCTTTGGATATGTCTGGACACATTTGGCTTTCGTGGCATGAACTGTTATTCGGTTGGTTTCAGCGCTCTACCGTGCTCTGCTATACCATCTTTGGCACTGTGGAGGCCAGTAGTAGTGGCCTTAGCACGCTACGTTGTGATAGGCAACGTTTGGTTAGGTTAGGCTTAGAAAGGTCAGGTTACGATTACCTTTACTTTTGTGCTATACGCTGCTATTTGGTGGCTTTCTGCCTGCCACTGTGTTGTACTGTATTCTGCTTGGTCCTGGGCGCCGAGAAATAGTGGACTCGGCACGTTATTTTGTGCTATGCTGTGTTTGTTGATGTTCCGATCCTATTGGTTAGGTTCGGGTGGCTTTGACTTTTCTGAAGTACACTGCGATCCTATAGATTTCTGAGTTCCGCTATCCACTAATACGTACTGCTTGGCCCTGGGGTGCCAGCAGCTGTGGTCGCTGTACGTTAGCTTTTGATAGGTTACGTCTGGTTACGTTGCAATTGGCCAGGTTTTGAGGTGATTGCATTGACTATTGTGCTGTAAACTGCTATTCGGTGGATATCAGAGGTCTACAGGGCTCTAGCATGTTCTGCTTGGCTCTGGGGAGGACAGCAATAGTGGCCTCGGCACGTTAGGTTGAGATAGTTAACGTTTGCTTGTGTTACGTTCGGTTAGGATAAGATAGCATAGCGTGGACTTTTCTGCTATACACAGCCCTTCGGTGTGTTCCTGCGCTATACATTGCTCTACTATAATCTACTCCGCTCTCGCGAGTGCAGCAATAGTGGTCGCAGCATGTTGGGTTCAGTTAGAATACGTACGCCTATGCTAGGGTACGCTTCGTTAGGTTAGGAGAGCTTGGACTTTCGTGCTACACAATGCTATTATATGGAATTCTGCGCTCTACTGTGCGTCGTCACACTCCGCTTGTGCCTGGGGACTCCAACAGTTATTGTCGCAGCAAGATAGGTTGAGCAGTGTTACGTTTGCCTACGCTAGGTTTGGCTATGTGAGGTACGGATGGCTATGACTTTCGTGCTATGCACTGCTTTTCGATGGCTCTCTGCACTGCACTGTGCCCTAGTATATTCTGTTTGGCTCAGTGGAGGCCTGCAATATCGGTCTCAGCACGTGACGTTGAGTCATGCTACGTTTGGTTAGGTTAGGTCTGTCCTGGTTATGTTAGGATACCTGCGGTTTTTGTGCTATACAATGCAATGCTGTGGACTACCGCGCTCTACATAGCTGCAGTATGCTCCGCATGGCTCTGCGACCGACAGCAGTAGTGGGCTCAGCATGTTAGTTTGAGCTATGTTACGTTTGGTTACGGTATGTTTTGTTTGGTTAGGATAGGATAGCTGTGAATTTTATACCATACACCACTATTCGGTGGAATACTGCGCTCTACTCTCCTGCAATATGTTCTGCTCGTCTCTAGGGACGCCAGAAATACTGGTCGCGGCGCAATAGGTGTAGTAACGTTACATTTGGTTTAGTAACTTTGGTTTGGGCTAGGTTCGGATGTCTTTGCATTTTCTGCTATAGTCTGGGACTTTAAGTACTTCTGTACTCTCCTCTCCTCTAATACGTACCTCTCGGCTCTGGGGAGGCCAGCAATATGGGTCTCGCGACATTAAGCCTAGTTATATTACGTTCGGTTAGGGTAAATTACCATAAGTTCGGTAAGGGTAGCTATGATTTCGTGATAAGCACTGCTATACGGTAGATACCTGCGTTATACTTTCCTCTACTATATTCTGCTTAGCCCTTGTGGCGCCAGCAACAGTGGTCTCGGCATTAGAGCACAGTAGAGCGCAGAAGTCCCCCGCAATGCAGTGTAAAGTCCAAAAGCCAAAGATGTCCATACCTAAACTGACTTAACCTAATCTACCCAAACATAGTCTATCTCAACCTAACGTGCCGATGCCACTAATACTAGCCTGCCCAGAGCCAAGCACAGCATATTAGAGCACAGTATAGCGGAGGAGTCCACCGAATAGCAGTATATAGCACAAAAGTCAGTGCTTTCCTGACCCAACACGAACAAACGTTGCATAGCGATACGTAGCCTAGCTCACCCTATCGTGCCGAGAAAATTTTTACTTGCCGCCCCAGAGTCGAGCAGAGTATGGTAGAGCAACGTAGCGCGCAGGAATACACCACATTTCAGTGTACAGCACAAAAGTCGTATATATACTATCGTAAAGCAAACAAACCTAACCTAACCGAACGTAACCGAACACAGAGAAAAGCAGATGCTAGTAGAACAACGCAGTGCACAGATATCGACTGAATCGCAGTGCATAGCACAAGAGTCAAAGCTAGTCCATCCAAACCTGTCCTAACGTAGCCAAGTCAAGCGCAACCTAGCTCAACCAGGCGTGCGGGGACCACCATTGCTGGTCTCCACGGAGCAAAGTAGGACATACTGGGGCACAGTAGAACGCAGATGTTCAACGTATAGCAGTGCACAGCACAAAAGTCAAAGCAATCCTGCCCTAACCTAACTAAACGTAACGTAACCAGACGTAACCTAACTGTACCTAAAGTGCCAGGACATCTATTGCTGCCCTCCACAGATCCAAGCAGAACACATTAGAGGAGTGCAGAGCGCAGATGTCCATATTGTCGCAGTTTATAGAATAAAGGTCAAAGCTTCCCTATCCTCACCTCTCCGAACGGAGTCTGCACAAACACTATCCGCCTCAACCTAACGTGCCGATAGCACCATCGCTTGCCACCCCAGAGCCAAGCAGAGTATATTAGAGCACAGTGGATCGCAGGAATCCAACGGAAGGCAGTGTAGAGGACAGAAGTCAAAGCTATCCTCTCCAACCCTAACCAAACTTAACATAACCGTACGCAACGTGAGTCAGCCTAACGTGCCGAAACCACTACACCTGGCCTCCGCACAGCCAAGCAGCGTATGCTAGAGCTCAGTAGGGCGGAGGAATCCAACGTATAGCCGTGTACAGCACAAAAGACAAAGACATCCCTACCAAACTTTTCCTAACCTAACCAAAGGAAACGTAACGTCACACAACCAAACGTGCCACGTACATTTCTGCTGGATTCCCCGGAGACGAGCAGAACATATACGAGCACATTAGAGCGCAGAAGTCTACCGAATATAGGTGTCTAGCACAAAAGTTAAAGATAACCTTTTCTAAGCTAACCAATCGTAACATAACCGATCGTAATCTAACAAAAATTGTCGTGCCGAGACCACTTCTGCTGCACCCACCAAAGCCAAGCAGATCATATTAGAGCGCAGCAGAGGGCAGAAACCTACCGAAGAGCAGTGAAGAACACAGCAGTAAAACTATCCCATCCTAACCTAGCCAAACCGAACCTAGCCGAACGTAATCTAATTTAAATTAACTTGTTGCGGCAAACATTGCTGGCATCCAAGTGGCCATGCGGAACATATTAGTGGAGAGCAGGACGCAGAAATCCGTTGAATCGCAATGTATAGCCGAGGAATCACGGCCACCCAAGCCTTACCCATGTTAACATAAGTTAACCATACGTAACATAACAAAACTTAACATGACGCGGTAAATATTTCTGGCATCCTCAGGGTAAAGCAGAGCATATTAGAACACGATGCAGTAGGGCGATCCGCTGCACAGCAGTGTACAGCGCAAAAGTTATAGCCATCATTTCCTAGCCCAACAAATCTTAACATAACCAAACGCAGCATAACTCGAAGTAACGTGCCGCGACCACTATTGCTGGCAACACAAGATTCGAGCAGAGTATAGCAGAGCAACGTAGGACACTGAAGTCGACCGGATAGCAATGTACAGAGCAAAAGTCAAAGCTATCCTCTCCCAACATATCCAAATATAACATTACCCTAAGCAACGTAGCTCAACCTAATGTGCCGAAACGGCAATCGCTGGCCTGGGTTGAACAGGGTATAGCAGATCAATGTAGAGCGCAGGAATCCACCGAATAGCGTGTATAGAGCAAAAGTCGGCGATAATCTAACAAAACCTAACCAAACCTAACCTAGCCAAGCGAAGCATAACTCGAAATAACGTGCCGCGACCACTTCTCCTGGCCTCCCCAGAGCCAACCAGGATGTAGTTGAGCACACTTGATCACAGAAATCCACCTAATCGCAGTGTATATCACTAAAGTCAGAACTATCCCAGCCAACTTAAGCTAACATAACATAACAAACGTAACATGAATCAACGTAACGTGCCACGGCCTCTATTGCACGCCTCCACTGCATCGAGCTCAGCATAGTAGGGCAATGTAGAGCCCATGATTCCACCAAATAGCTGTGTGTAGCACAAAAGACGAAGAAGTCCTAACCTAACTTGACCAACCTCATCTAATGAAACGTAGAATATCCAAACATAACGAGCCGTGACCGATATTGCTGTCCTCCAGAGAAGCAAGCATAGCATATTAGATCACAGTAGAGCGCAGAAATGCACTGAATATCAGTGTATAACGAAAAAGTCAAAACCATCCTAAAGAAAACGTAACCCAACCTAACCTAATCAAACGAAGCATAACTCAACCTATCGTGCCGCGACCACTATTGCTGGCCTTCCAAGAGTCGAGCAGAGTGTATCAGTGCACAGCGGAGCGCGGAAATCCACCGAATAACAGTGTACACCACGAAAAGCGGAGCAATCCAAACCTGACCCAAACTAACATAACATAACCAAACGTAGCATCACTCAACCTAGCGTGCTGAAACCACTATCGCTGATACACACAGAACCAAGCAGAGCATACCAGAGCACGGTAGAGCGCAGAAATCTACCGGGTAGCAGTGTATGGCGCAAAAATCAAAGCTTCAGTGTCATAACCTGACCAAACGTGACGCAACCGAACGCGACCTATCCCATCGTGACGTGCCGAGACCACTATTACTGACCTGGCGTGAGCAAGCGGTATATAGCGGAGCAACGTAGGACGCTGAAATCGCCTGAGTAGCAATGTATAGCACAAGAGTCAAAGCTTTCCCTATCAAACCTAACCAAACCGAGACTAAGCAAACGTAACATAGCTCAAACTAACATGCCGCTACCACTATTCCTGGCGTCCGCAGAAACAAGCAGATCGTCGTAGCGCTCAGTGCTGCGACGAATTCCAAGGAATAGTGGTGTGTTGCACAAAAGACGAAGCTTTCCTAACAGAACGAACATAACGAGTCCTTACCAAACATACTCTAACTTAATCTAACGCGCCGCGACCGCTATTGCTAGCGTTGCGAGATTCGAGCAGGGTCTAGCGGAGCGATGCAGAGCGCAGAAATACGTCCAGGGGCAGTGTATAGCGTAAAAGTTTAAGCTATCCTAATCTAACATAACCAAACGTAGCATAACCAAACGTCATCTATATCAGCCTAACGTGGCCAGACGACTATTGCTGGCACACCCTGAGCAAAGCAGAGCATACTAGGGCGCAGTAGAGCGCAGATACCCACCGAAAAGCGGTATGTACCACGAGGGTCAATGCTATCCAAACCTAACCCATGCTAACATGACATATCCAAACACAGCCTAGCACAAACTAACGTGCCGAGACCCCTACTACTGGCCTCCCCAGAGCCGGACGTGGTCTAGTGGAGCAATGCAGGGCACAGATATGTACCGAATAGCAGTGTAAAGTACAAAAGTCGAAGCTACCCTTACCAAACCCAGGCAAGCCAAGCGTAACCTAGCTCAGCCCAGCGTGCCGAGGCCAATACTGCTGGCCTCGCGAGATTCGAGCAGAGTATTGTACAGCAATGTGGAGCGGATAAATCCTCCGAATAGGAGTGTATAGCACAAAAGTTAAGTAAATCCTAACCGAACCTTACCAACTTAAAATAACGGTACGCATCATGAACCGACCTTACGTGCCGAGACCACTATAACTGGCCACCCAAAACCCACCAGAGCATATTAGAACACAGTAGAACGCAGGAACCCGCCGCACTGCAGTTAAGAGCACAAGAGCCGAAGATATCCGAACCAAACCGGACACAATCCAACCTAACCGAACGTAGCCTAACTCAACATGACGTGTCGCCACCACTGCTCCCGGCCTCACCAGAGCAAAGCAGGATGCAGTAGAGCACAGTAGATCACAGAAATCCACCGAACAGCAGCTTATAGCACAAAAGTCAAAGCAACCATAACCTAACCTAACAAAACATAACATAATCAAATGTATCCTAACCCTACCTAACGTGCCCAGACTACTGTTTCTGACTTCCACAGAGCCAACGAAAAGATACTAGAGCACAGTAGAGCGCAGAAATATGCCGCATTGCAGCGTATAGCGCGAAAGTCATAGCTGTCCCTGCCTAACGTAACAAAACATAGCATAAACATACGTAATCTAACTACGACTGACCGTCCTGCACTGCTACTGCTGGCCTTCGCAGAGCCAAGCAGAACATACTGCAGCGCAGTATATCACAGAAATCAGCAGCGATGCAATGAATAGCACAAAAGCCAAACGCATCCTAACACAAACTGATCAAACCTAACCTACCCGAACGTAGTATAACTCAACGTAACCTGCGGATACCATTGTCGTCGGCCCTCCCAGAGCCAAGCTGAACATATTAGCGGAGTGAGGAGGGCAGGAATCCATAGAATCGCAGTGTAGAGCAGAAAAGTCATAGCTACCCAAACCTAACCCAAAGAATGTGACCCAACCAAACGAAGCCTATCTTAACCTGGCGAGCCGCGACCGTCATTGCTGGACACCCCAGAGCCGATCAGAATATAGTAGAGCACACTAGGGCGCAGATATCCATAGAATCGCAGTTTACGGCTCAAAAGTTAAAGCAATCCTAACCAAACTTAACCTAACCTAGCCTAACTGAACGTAACGTAACTCAACGTAACGTGCCGAGACCACTACTGCTGGCCTTCGCAGAGACATGCTGCACATATTAGAGAACTGAGGGGCGCAGAAATCCACCGAATTGCAGACTACAGCACAAGAGACGAAGTTATACTCCACTAACCTAACAAATCGTAACATAACCGAGCGCTACCAAACTCAGCGCAACGTGCCGACAGCACTAGTGCTGGCATCCCCATAGCCAATCCTAATATACTAGAGCACAGTAGAGCGCATAAATCCACCGTATAGCAGAATAAAGCACAAAAGTCGAAGCGACACTGTCCTAACATGGCCAAACGAAACGTAACCAAACGTATCCTATCTAATCCGAACGTACCGAGACCAGTATTGCTGCGCTCCCCAGTGCCAAGCAGAGCATATTAGAGGAGAGCAGGACGCAGAAATCCGTAGAATCGCAGTGAATAGCACAAGAGCCGAAGCTACTCTATCCTAACGTAGCTAAACGTAACATTACCGAACGTAACCGGACAGTACCTAACGTGCCGCCAACCCTATTGCTGCCCTCCCCAAATCCAAGCATAGAATATTGGTACGAGATTAGAGCGCAGAAATCCATATACTCGCAGTGTATGGCGCAAAAGTCAGAGCTATTCTATCCTAACCTAACGAAACGTTACGTAACCATACGTGTCCTAACAAAATCTAACCTGCCGGGACCACTATTTCTGGCCTACTCTGAGCCAAGCGAAATGTGCTTGCGCACTATAGCGCGCAGAAATACGCCGCTTTGCTGTGTATAACGCAAAAGTTGAGGATATCCAAACCTTACCTGACCTAACTTTAAATAGCGGAACGTGTCATGACCCACTATAACGTACCGGGACCACATTTGTCGTCATCCCCAGGGCCAAGCAGGACATACAGGAGCGCAGTAGATTGCAGAAATCCACCGAGTGGCAGTGTACAGCGCAAAAGTCAAAACTACCCCGTTCTATATTGCCAAACGCAACGTAACCAAGCGTAACATATTTCAACGTAATCTGCCCGGACCATTATGGCTCGCGTCCCCAGCTGCAGGCAGAACATAGTAGATCACTGTAGGTCGCAGTAATCCACCGGATCGCAGTGTACAGCTCAAAAGTCGAAGATGTCCAGATCTTATCTGAACTAACCTAAAGTAACCAAACGTAGCCTAACTTCACATAACGCGCCGTGGCTGCTCTTTCTGGCTCCCAGAGCGAGACAGAGCACATTAGAGCAGTGTAGAGCGCAAAAGTCCACCGAATAGCGGTGTATAGCACAAATGTCAAAGCTACCGTATCTTGAGATATCCAAACGTAAGAAAGCGATGCGTAACCTATTTCAACCTGACGCGCCGAGATCACTATTGCAGGCCTAATCAGACAGAAGCAGAGCATGCTAGAGCACAGTAGAGCGCAGAAATCAGCCGAGTAGCATTGTACAGCACAAATGTCATACCTATCCTATCTTAACCTAACGAAACTTGACGCAAGCCAACGATACGTAACTAAACCTAACGTGCCGAGACCACAATTTCTGGCAACCACAGAGCCAAGCAGAGCATATTTGAGCAATGAGGAGCGCAGAAATCCATCGAACAGCAGTACGCAGCTCAAAAGTCTAAAATATCCGGACCTAACCTAAACGAACGTAACGTAACCGAGCGTAACGTAACTCCACTTAACGTGCCCAGACCACAATTGCTCCCTTCCCCAGAGACATGCAGAATATGTGCGAGGATATTGGTGCGCAGAAGTCCATAGAATCGCATTGTATACCACAAGGTCCAAAGTTACCCTATGCAAACCTAACTAAGCGTAACGTAACCGAACGTAGCCTAACTCAGCCTAACGTGCCGAGGGCAATATTGCTGGACTCCACGGAGGCAGGCGGAGTGTACTATATCACAGTAGGGAGCAGAAATCCACCACACTGTAGTCTACAGCACAAAAGCCTAGGATATCTTAACCTAACCTGAGCTAGCCTAAACGAAACATAGGTAACCTGACTCAACCTACCGTTGAGATACCACTATCGCTAGCCTTCCCAGAGAAAAGCAGAAAATAGTACAGCACAGAACGTCGCTGGTATCCACCGAATAAAAGTGTATAGCGCGAAGGTCGAAGCCATCCTTACCAAACATATCCTAACCTTTCCTCACAAACGTATCATAACTCAAGCCAACGCGCCGAGGCCACTATTACTGGCATCCCAACAGCAAAGCAGAAAACACTAAAGGAGAGCAGAGCGCAGATATCCAGCCGATATCGCTGTATAGCCCAGAGGTTAAAGCTATTCTCTCCAAAACAAGCCAAACGTAACATATCAGAACGTATCATAACCCAACCTTACGTGATGAGACATCCATTGTTGCCCTCCCTGGAGCCAAGAAAAACATGTTTGAGGGGAGTAGTGCTCAGAGGTCCATATAATCGCAGTGCATAGCGGAAGAGCCAAAGCTATCCAAACCTAACCCAAAAGAACGTAACTTAGCCAAAGGTGGCCTAACTCAACGTAACGTGCAGCAGGCAATATTACTGCCCTCGCCAGGGCCAAACAGTATTTAGTAGAACACAGAAGAGCGCAGAAAGCCACCGAGAAACGGTGTGTAGCATGCAAGTCAAAAGTACGCTGGCCGAAATAATCATAGCCGGACCTATCCAAGCGTAATATAACTCAATCTAACGTGTCGAGGCCACTATTACTGGCCTTCTCAGAGCGACGCAGATAGCATTAGAGCACAGTGGATCGCAGGAATCAACTCAATTGCAGTGCATATCACGAAAGCCATAGCAATACTCGCCTAAACTAACCGAACGTAAAGTAACCAAACGCTACATAAGCCAACGAAACGTGCCGAGACCACTACTGCTGTCATCCCCTGAGCGACGCAGAAAACATTAGAGCACAGTAGATCGCAGAAACCGACCGAATCGCAGTGTATAGCATAAAGGTCGTTTCTACCCTATCCTAACCAATCCAAGCATAACGTAAGCAAACGCTGCATAATCCAACCTAACGTGCCGCGGCAACTATTGCTGGCCTCCACAGGGCCAAGGAGAGAATGCTAGAGCAATGTAGAGCGCTCAAATCCACCGAAGATGGGTGTATACCACAAAAGTCGAAGCTAACCTATCCTAATCTAACCAAGCGTAACATAACTAAACGTAACCTAGTTATACCCAATGTCCCGAGACCACTATTTCTGGCCTCACCATGGCCAACCAGAATATACCAGACACCAGTAGATCGCACGAATCCGCCGCATGCAGCGTATAGCACAAGAGTCAAAGATATCCAATCCTAACCTCTCCATACCTAAACTAACCAAACGTAGCCTATCTCAACGTAACGTGCAGAGACCTGTATTGCCGGCATCCAAAGAGCCTGGCAGGAAACGTTGGAGTACAGTACAGCGCAGAAATCCTCCGTATAGCCGTGTGCAGCAAAAAAGTCAAAGCAATACTATCCTAACCGAACCAGTCGTAACAAAGACAAACGTAACCTATCTCAAACCTACGTGCCGCGAACATCATTGCAGGCCTCCCAGATTAGACAAGACTTTAGTAGAGCAAAGTAGAAAGCAGAAATCCGACGATAATCAGTGTGTAGCGCAAAAGTCAAAGGTATTCTAACCTAACCCGGACTAACCTCACATAACCAAACGTGGACTAACTCAACATAGCGTGCCGGGGCCACCATTGGTGCCCTCCCCAGAGCTAAGCTGCACTTGTTAGAGCACAATAGAACACAGAATTCCACGGAGGAGCGGTGTGTAGTGCAAAAGTCAAATGTACCCTACCCTAACATAACAAATCGTAACAACCAAACGTAACATAAGTAAATCCAACGTGCCGAGACCACTGCTGCTGGCCTCGCCGGGGCTAAGCAGAATACAGCAGAGCACAGTAGAATGCAGAAAACCACCGAATAACTCAATGTAGGACGAAATTATGCCTACAATTTCCGTACATAATCTAACCTAACCTACCCAAACGTAACCTGTCTCAACCTAACTTGCCGAGACCACCTTTGCTGTCCTCCCCAGGGCCGAGCAGAGGAAGTTAGAGCACGGTAGATAGCAGAAATCCACCCAGTAGCAGTGCACGTCACAAAAGTCCATGCTACGCCCTCTTAACGTAGCCAAGCCTTACGTAACGAAAGGTAACGTAGCTAGAACTAACGTGACGATACCTCTACTGCTGCCCTCCCCAGAGCTAAGCAGAACAAACTGGCGGATTGCAGATCGCAGAATCCGTAGGATCGCAGTGTACTGCACAAGAGTCAAAGAGATCCATTCCTAGCCTAACCAGACGTAACATAGCCTAACGCAAATTGAAAGACCTAACATGCCGGGACCATTATTGGTGTCCTACACAGAGACAAGCAAAAAATGTTAGAGGAGAGAAGAGCGCAGAAATGCATAGAAGAGCAGTGCATAGCACAAAAACGAAGCTACCACTTCCTACATTAACCATATGTAACATAGCCGGAAGTTTCCGAAGTAAAGCTAGCGTGCCGAGGACACAAAACCTGGCCTCCCCACAGACAACCATAACATACTAGAGCACATTATGGCGCAGAAGTGCAACGAATAGCAGTGCATAGCACAAAAGTCTAAGCTGCAATATCCTGCCGCAACCAACCATAACATAAACAAACGTAACCTAATTCAACCTAAAGTGACGAGACCACTATTGCTGTCCTCCACAGGGACAAGCAGAGCATAATTGAGGAGCGTTTAGCGCAGTAATCCATAATATCGCCGTGTATAGCGGAAGAGTCGAAGCTGTTCAAACATAACCAAATTCGACATAACTTAACCAAATATAGCATATCTCTAGATAACGTGCCGGGACCGCTGTTATAGGCATCCACAGAGCCAAGCAGAACATACTGGAGCACAATGGAGCGCATGAGTCAATCGCATCTCAGTGTACATCACAAAAGTCAAAGATATCCTAACAGAAACCGAACAAACCTGATCTAACCAAACAAACATAACCAGACCAAACATAACCCAACATTGCCTAATCCATCGCGGCGACCATTTCTGGCCCCCTGAACAAGGCAGAGCATGTTAGATCACAGTGGAGCGAGGAAATCCACCGAACAGCTGTGTATAGCACAATGCCCCCTGAACAAGGCAGAGCATGTTAGATCACAGTGGAGCGAGGAAATCCACCGAAGAGCTGTGTATAGCACAAAGTCAACTTAGTCTTATCTTAACCCAACCATGCATAACGTAACCAAACGTACCTAACTCTACCTAACCGAAAAGTCAACTTAGTCTTATCTTAACCCAATCATGCATAACGTAACCAAACGTACCTAACTCTACCTAACCGACCTACTCCACTACTGTAGACCATCCCAGAGTAAAGCAGGGTGTAAGGGAGCACAGCAGAGCGCAGAATACGTCCGCATTGCAGCGTAAAACTAACACACCCCAACGTGTGCGAACGTAACATAACGCAAACAAACGTGCCTGACCACTATTGCTGGCCACCCCCGAGTCGAGCAGAGCATATTAGGTCGCAGCAGATCGCACAAATCCAGCGAACAGCAGTGTATGGCACAAAAGTGGAAGCTGTCCTTTCCCAACATAACCAAACATAACAGAACAACACGTATATAGTACCTGACCTAACCGAACATACAATGACTAAACTTGACTGGTGGAGGCCTCTACTGCTGGCCTCCCCACAGGCAAGCGGAGCATACTAGGGTACAGTAGAGCTCAGAAGTCCACCGTATAGCAGTGTATAACCCAAAGGGGAAAGCCACCCTAACCAAACGTTACGTAACATAACTCAAGTTATAGTGCCACGACCGCAATAGATGGCCTCCCCAGGGTCGAGCAGAGTATAATAGAACACAGCAGACCGCAGGAATTCATCGAACAACCGTCTATGCCAAGACAGACAGAGCTATCCAAACCAAACTCTAACAAACGTAACCTTTCCAAACGTAGCGTAACTCAGCCTAACCCGCCGACAACACTATTGCCGGCATCCCCAGAGCCAAAAAGAGTCTTGCACACCAAAGTAGGCCTCCGAAATTCTCCGAATAACATTGTACAGTGCGAAAGTCAAATGTGTACTAACCGAACTTAACCTAACATAGCACAACCAAGCGTAACCTATCAAATGCTGACATGCCAGGAACACTATTGCTCGCCTCCCATGGTTGAGCAGAGTATAGTAGAGCAATGTGTAGCGCAGAAACCAACGAATAGCAGATTACAGCACAAAGGTCAAAGGAATCACAACCCAAACTAACCTAACGAAACGTAACCTTACCCAACCTAACACGTAGAGACCACGGTTACTGCCAACCCCAGGGCCAAGCAGGGCATATTATAGCACATTAGAGCGCAGAAATCCTCCCCATTGCAGTGAAAAGCACAAAAGACCCAGATAACCTAGCATAACCAAACCTAACCAAACCAAACAGAAAGTAGCATAGCTCAACATAACGTGCAGCGGCCACTGCTGCTGGCCTCCCCATAGCCAAGCAGGGGATATTATAGCACATTAGAGCCCAGAAGTCCACGGAACAGCGCTGCATAGCACAAAAGTCAAAGTAGCCCATCCTAACCTAGCCAAACGTAACAAGCCCAAACGTAGTCTAACTGAACCAAACATTACTTGACCACTATTGCTGGCCTCGACAGAGACAAGCAGAATATACCAGCGCACATTAGAGCGCAGAAGTCCAACGAATAGCAGTCCTTAGCACAAAAGTCGAAGTAGCCTATCCTGACCTAGCCAAACGTGACATACAAAACATAACCTAACTCTAGCTATGGTGACGAGACTGATATTGCTGGCATACACAGAGGCAAGCAGAATATACTAGAGCACAGTAGTACGCAGAAATCAACCGCATTACAGTAAGTAGCACAAAAGTCGAAGATACCCTAACATAACCTGACCTAACCTAACCTAGCCAAACGTAGCGTATCTCATCGGAGCGCGCCGCAGCCACTGCTGCCGGAATTCACAGAGCGAAGCAGAATTCAGTAGAGCACAGCAGATCACAGGAACCAGTTGAACAATTGTGTATTGCAACAAAGTCGAAGCCACCCTAGCAAAACATAACCTAACATAACATAATCAAGCGTGGCCTAACTCAACATTGCGTGCCGCGGTAATTGCTGGCCTCGCCAGGGCCATGCAGAATATAGTAGGTCAGAGTCGAGTGCAGAAATCCTCCGAATAGCTGAGTACACAACGAAGGACACCGATAACCTGGCCGAGCATGGCATAACCTAACCAAACCAAACGTAACATAACTCAACCTGACGAGACGAGACCACCATTGCCGGCTTCGCCTTAGCCAAGCGGCATGTACCACAGCACAGTAGAGCGCAGAAATCCAGCGCACAGCAGTGAAACGCACGAAAACCGTTGATAGCCTAGAATAACATGTCCTAACCTAACCAGACCAAACGTAGCATACGACAAAATAATGTGCCGCGACCTCTGCTCCTGGCCTCCCCATTGCCTAGCATAGTATGGTACAGCACAGTGGAGCACAGGAATCCACCGAATAATAGTGTATTGCACGATAATCCGAACTATCCAAACCAAATTTACCATAACCTAACCCAACAGAACGTAACCTAACTCAAACTAACTTGCCGCGAACGAAATTGCTCGCCTCCCCAAAGTCGAGCAGGGTATAGTAGAGCAATGTAGTACGCAGGAAGCAGGCGAATAGCAGCGTAAGGCACAAAAATCAACGAAATACTAACCAAGCCTTCCTAACCTACCATAACGAAACATAACATAACGAATCCTGACGTGCAGCGAAGACTATTACTGGCCACACCAGAGCCAAACAGAGCATATTAGAGCGCAGAAGGGCGCAAGGATACACGGAATAGCGTTGAATGGCACAAAGGACAAAGTATCATATCCTAGCCCATGCAAACGTAACTTAACCTAACGTGACCTGACCCAACCTAACACGGCAAGACCACTATTGCTGACTTCCACAGAGGAAGGTAGAGTGTACTAGAACACAGTAGTTCGCATAAATGCTCCGCATTGCACTGAATAGCACGAAAGTCGATGATAACCGGACCGATGTTGACATAACCTAACCTAACCGATCGTAGCATATCTCAACCTAACGTGCCTCCACAATCGCGGGCCTCCACAGTGCAAACCAGAGGATATTTGAAAACAGTACGTGGCAGAAGTCCGCCGAATAGCAGTGTATATCACAAAAGTGAAAGCTATTCTATTCTAATATATACAATCTTAGCATAGTCAAACTAAGCCTACCTCAACAAAATGTGCCAAGGACACTATTTCTGGCCTCCCATGGGCGAAGCGGAATGTAGTAGAGTGCAGTCGAGTGCAGAAATCCACCGAAAAACAGTGTATAACGCTATAGTCGAGGCTACCCTTACCGTGCCTAAGCCAACCTAAACCAGACAAACTCAACATATTTCAACCTAGCGTGCCGATATTACCATTGCTGGCCTCAACAGGTCCAAGCAGAAAATATTAGAAAAAAGTTGGGCGCAGAGATTCTTGGATAGGTGTGTATAGCACAAAGTCCAGAACTATCCTGTCGTAACCTCCCAAGCCTAACATAACCGGACGTAGCACAGCTCAACCGAACCTGCCGGCACCACTATTACTGGCCCCTGCGGTGTCGAGCAGAACATATTAGAGGAAGGTGGAGCGCAGAAATCCGAGGATAGCAGTTTATATCACAGACACTGGGCGATCAAATCCTAACTTCACCCAACGGGACATAACCAAGCGTGGCATAGAACAGCCTATCGTGCCGAGACCACTATTGCTGACATCCTCACAGACAAGCAGTATATACTAGAGCACATCTGTGTGCAGAAATCCGCCGCACTCCAGTGAGTAGCAAATAAGTAGGATATACCCTAACAAAACCTGTTCAAGTCTAACCAAATTAAACGTAGCGTAACACAACAGAGCGTGCCGCAACCACTGCTGCTGATTTATCCTAAGCAAAGCGGAATATAGTTGAGCACTGCAGATCACAGCATCCCACGGAATAACAGTGTACAGTACGATAGTGCAGTGTATCCTTACCAAACTTAACCTTACTTAACCTAACCCAACGTAACCTTACTCAGACTGATGTGCCAGGACCACTAATGCTCGCCTCTCCAGGGCCGGGAAGCGTATAGGAGAGCAATGTAGGGTGCGGAAATCCACCAAAAAGCAGTTTTCAGCGCAAACGGCGATAAAACTCTAACAGAACGTTCCGAACCTCACCTAACGGAACCTAACCTAACTCAACCTATCGTGCCCAGACCACTATTTCTGGCCACCACAGAGCCGAGCAGTGCACATTACAGCACATTAGAGTGCAGGAATCCACTGAAATAGCACTGTATAGCGCAAATAGCTGCCCCTGTCTAACCTAACCGGAGGTAGCGTATCCCAACATGACGTGCCACGACCACTGCTCCTGGCATCCGCGTAGCCAAGCAGAATGTAGTAGAGCACAGTACAGCACAGGAATCCATCGAATAGCTGTGTAAATCACAAAACTCATAGTAGCCTCTCCTAACCTAGCCAAATGTAACACACACAAACGTAATCTATGTCAAACTAACAAGACGAGACGACTATTGCAGGCCCCCATAGAGTCAAGCAGAATGTACTAGAGCACAGTAGATAACAGAAATACACCGTGCAACAGTGCATAGCACGAAAGTAAAAGCTATACTAACCAAACGTAGCCTCACAGAACCTAATCAATCATAACCAATCCCACGTAACGTGCCCAGACAAGTATTGCTGTACAAAGCAGGGCATATTAGGGGATAATAGTGCGCAGAGTTGCATAGATCGGCAGTGTGGAGCACGAAAGTCAGAGTCAACCTGTCCTAACACGATAAAACCTAGCCTAACCAAACGTAAACTAACACAGCCTGACGCGCCGCGGTGACTATTTCTGGAATTCCCAGAACAAAGCTGGGTATATCAGATCAAAGGAGGTCGCAGAAGTCCACCGAATAGCAGGTTGCGGCACAAAGGTCATAGATATACTATCCTAACCTGTCCAAACGTAACATAACCGAACGTCATCTATCTCAGCCTAACGTGCCAGGACCAATAATGTGGACCTCCTCAGAGCCAAGCAGAGCTTGCTAGAGCACAGGAGAGTGCAGCTATCCACCGAATCGCAGTCTGGAGCACAATAGTCGAAGCTATCCTTTCCAAACATAACAAAACCTTGCTTAACCGAACGTAACATAACATATCCTAACGGGTAGAGATCCCTAATGCTGCCCGCCTCAGTGCCAAACAGAACACTTTGGAGAAGTGTAGGACGTAAAAATCCATATAAACTCAGTTTATGGCAGAAATGTCGAAGCCACTCAAACCTGAGCCAGACGAATGTAACGTAACCGAACGAAGCCTAACATATCATAGCTAGCCGCGGAGACTAGTGCTGGAATCCCCAGGGCAACGCAGAATATGGTAGAGCTCAGTAGAGTACGGAAATCCGCATATAAACTGTGTATACCTCGAAAGCTGGACCTATCCATATATAACCAAAGCAAACGTGATCGAACCAAACGTAGTCTAAAACAACCTAACGTGCCGGAACCACTATTACTAGCCTCCCCAGAGTCGAGCGGAGAACAGTTGATCAATATAGATCGTAGAAATCCGCCGAAGAGGAGTCTAAAGCACAAAAGTCATCTCTACCTTATCCTCACCTATCCAAACGTGACATAATCAAACGAAACTGAACTTAACCTAGCGTGCCGAGACCACTATTGCTGGCCTCCCCAGGGCCAACCAGAGAGCATTAGGGCTATGTAGAGCGTAGAAATCCACCGGATGGCTGTGTAGGGCACAAAAGTCAAAGCTCTCCTATCCTAACATAGCCGAACGTAACACAACCAAACGTAACTCAATTCTTCAAATCGTGCCACAACAGATATTGCTGGTCGCCAAGAGTCGAGCAGAGTATAGTAGAGCAATGTACAGCGCATAAGTACACGGAATTGCGGTGTGTAGCATAAGAGACGAAGCGTACCTATCCTAACCAAACCAATCGTAGCATTCCGAAACCTAGCATAGCAAAGCCTATTGCGTAGCGAGCACCATAGCTGACCTCCCCAGAGACTAGCAGACTGTAATATAGCCCAGTAGAGCGCAGAAATCCAACGAATGACCGTGTATAGCACAACAGTCACAGCAATACTTGCCTAACCGATCCAAACATGACATAACCAACCGTAACATAACTCAACCTAACGTGCCTAGACCATTATAACTGTGCACACATGGCATAGCAGAAAACATTAGAGCACAGTAGAGCGCAGAAATACACCGGATAGAAGTGTATAGCGCGAAAGATAAGACACCGTTTCCTGACACAACGGACCGTATCATTACCAAACGTAAAATAGTCCAAGATAACGAGCCGCGTCTACTGTTGATGGGCACCCCTGCGCCAAATAGAGCATATTACACAATAGTAGAGCGCAGAAACCCACCAAATATCAGTGTATTTCACAAAAGTCAAAGCCATCCTTACCAAACATACTCTAACCTTACCTAACCAAACGTAACATATCCCAACCAAACGTGACACGACCACTATTGTTGGACTCCCCAGCACCAAGCACAGCATATCAGAGCACAGTAGAACGCAGAAATAGACCGAATAGCAGTGTATAGCGCAAAGGTATAAGCTATCCTATCCTAACCTAACCAAACTTAACATAACCAAACGCAAACTAACACAGACTGACGTGCCGACACCAACACTGCTGGCATTCACAGAGCCAAGCAGAATATACTAGAGCACAGTAGAGCGCAGAAATCCGCCGCATTGCAGTGCAAAGCAGAAAGTAGTATCTACCCTAACCTAACCTGCCCTAACCTAACCCAACCAATAGTAACCAATCCCAACCCAAAGTGCCTAGCCATCTATTGCTGGACTCCCCATAGCCAAGCAGGGCATATTTGGGGACAGCAGGGCGCAGAGGTCCATAAAATGGCAGTGTGCAGCACGAAAGACAATGATATACTAACCGAACACAAATAAACCTAACCTAACAAAACGTAACCTAACACAGCATAACGCGGCGCCGCCAACGTTTCTCGAATTCCCAGAGCAAAGCAGGGAATAATAGATAACAGTAGAGCGCAGAAATCCACCGAAAAGCAGTGTACAGCACAAAAGTCATAGTAATCCTTGGCTAACATATCAGAGCATAATACAACCAAACGCAACTTAACTATACCCAAAGTGTCTAGACCACCATTGCTGACATCCCAGAGCCAAGCAGTGTATACCAGAGCACAGTATAGCGCAGTAATCCGCCGCATAGCAGTGGTTAGCACAGAAGTCAATGATATCCTAACCTAGCCTGACCTAACCTAACCTAACCGAACCTAACCCAACTGAACCGAACGTGCCACGACCGCTATTTCTGGCTTCCCAGGGACAAGCGGATGCCAGTAGAGCAGCGCAGAGCCCGATATCAACCGAATAGCTGTATACAGCATAAAATTCATGGCCGTCCTAACCAAACTTAACAGAACCTATCCTAAACACACGCAACCGATCTCAACCAAACGTGCCGGGACCGCTATTGCGGGTCTCCCCAGAACCAAGCAGAACATACTAGAGCACAGTAGCTCGCAGAAATCCACCGTACAGCAGTGTATTGTGCAACAGTCAGAGCTATCCTTTCCTGACCTGACCAAACGTAACGTAACCAAACGCAACCTAACTCTTCTTAACGTGCCGAGACTTCTATGGCTGCCCTCCTCGGAGACGTGCAGAAAATATTTGAGGAGCGTAGAGCGCAGAAATCCATAGTATCCAGTAGTAACCTAACAAAACGTAACGTACACAGACGTAACCAAACCTTCCTAAAGCGCCGAGATATTTATTGCTGCCCACCGAAGGGACGAGCTGAACATATTAGAGGAGAGTAAAGCGCTTAAATAAATAGAACCGCTGTGATGAGCAGAAAATTCAAAGCCAGCGAAACCAAACTCATGCCTATGTAAGCTACCCAAACGAAGACTAACTCTACCTAGCGAGCCGCGGCCGCAATTACTGGACTCCCCGGGGCCAAGCAGAATATAGTAGAGCACAGTGGAGCACATAAATCCACCAAACAGCTGTGTTCAGCAAAAAAGTCAAGGATGCTATAACTTAACCTCGCCAAGCAAAGCCTAGCAGGACGTAGAATAACAAAAACCAGCGTTCCGAGGCCTCTATTGCTGGAATCACCAGAAACAAGCAGCACATATTAGAACACAGTAGAGCGCAGGAATCCACCGAAAAGCAGTCCATAACACAAAAGTCAAAGCCACGCTAACCAAACGTGACCTAACCAAAACTAACCAAAAGTAACCTAACTCAACCTACCATGTCACGACCGCTATTGCTGGCATCCACACCGCCAAGCAGTGCATATTAGAGCACAGTAAGGCGCAGAAATTCGCGCAAAAGCAGTGTACAGCGCAGAAGTCGAATCTACCCAGTCGTAACCTAACCAAACGCAGCCTAACTCTACCTAACATGCCGAGACCACTATTGCTGTCCTGCCCAGAGCCAAGCAGAAAATATTAGAGCACAGTAGAGCGCAGAAATGCGCCGAATAAGAGTGTACACTATGTAAGTTAAAGCTGCCCTGACAGAGCATAACACAACATAATATAACCGAACGTAACCTACCTCAACCTATCGTGCTGAGACAACTATTGCTGAGCTCCCAAGTGCCAAGTAGGAAATACTACAGCACAGTAGAGCGCAGAAATCCAAGGAACAGCAGTGCGTAGTACAAAACTCGTAGCTGTCCAATCCTAAACTAATCAAACGTATCGTAACCAAGCATAGAATAACACGGCCTAACGTACCGTGACCCATATTGCTGCCCTCCCAGGGCAAAGCAGAATGTAGTAGAGCACGGTGGAGCTCAAAAATACGGCGAGTAACAGTTTGCGGCGGGAAAGTCAATGCTATATTGGACGAACGTAGCACAGCCTAACCAAACGAAACGTAACCGCACTCAGCCTGACGTGCCGAGACCTCCATTGCTGGCTTCGCCAGAGCCAAACAGAAAACATTAGAGCACAGTGGTGCACAGAAATCCACCGCATTGCAGCGTATAGCACAAAAGTCGAAGATATCCTAACATAAACTGACCTAGCCCATCCGATCCTAGCGTAGCCTATCTCATCATATGGTGCCGAGACCACAACTGCAGGCTTCCGCAGATCCAAACAGAACACCCTAGCGCACGGTGGAGCGCAGCAATGCTCCCAATAACATTTTGTGTCAAAGAAGTCGAAGCTATCATATCCTTACATAGGATAGGGTGTCCAGCAGTAGCGGTCGCGGCACGATAGGCTCAGTTAGGTTACGCTTGGCTATGCTACAATTGTTTAGGTTTTGGGTGGAATAGCTTTGACTTTTGCGTTATGCACTACTATTAGGTTAACTCCTGTGCTCTACTGTGCTCTAGTGTGTTCTGCTTGGCTTTGTGCATGGCAGCAATAGGGGTCCCAGCACGTTAGGGTGTCTTAAGTTGCGTATGGATGCGCTACCTTAGTTAAGGTTAGGATGGGATAGCTTTCACTCATGCGCTGTACACTGATTTTCGATGTACTTCTGTGATCTACTATGCTCTGATATGATCTGCTTTGCTCTGGGGATGCCAGAAATCGTGGCCGAGGCACGTTGGTTTGAGTTTGATTACGTTCGTTGAGGTTATGTTCCTTTTGGTTAGGTTTGGATAGCTTTGACCTTTCTGCCATTCACTGAGATTCTGTGGACTTCTACGCTCCACTCTCCTATAGTATGTTCTGCGTGGATATGTTGAGGTCAGCAAGAATGGTCTCGGCACATTAGGTTTAGTTAGGTTACGTTCAGTTATGTTACGTTTGGCAATGTTAAGACTGGGCAGCAATGACCTTTGGGCTATACACTGCCATTCTTTGGATTTCTGCGCTCTACCGTACCCTAACTTGTTCTGCATGGCTCTGCGGATGTCAGCAATGGTGGCCTCGTCACGTTAAATTGATACATGCTACTTTCGCTTACGTTACGTTTGGCAAGGTAAGGATAGGGAAGCTTCGACTTTCGTGCTATACGCTGTTATTAGGTGGATATCTGCTCTCTAAAGTGCTCTACTGTATTATGCTTGTCCCTGGGTTGGTCAGCACTGGGCAGGTCTCGGCACGTTAGGTTGAGCTACTTTACGTTTGGCTATGTTACGTTTGGCTACGTTATAACTGCATAGCTCAGACTTTTGAACTTCACAGTGCTATTCGGCGGATATCTGCATCCTACTGTGCTCTATTATGTTCGGCTTCTCTGTGGGAGAATCAGCAGTAGTGGTCTAGGCACGTTAGGTTTAGTTGTCATACGCTTGGTTTTGTTACGTTTGGACCGGTTTGGCTAGGACAGACTTAGGTTTTTGCTATATACTGTTATTCGCTGGATTTCTGCGCTCTGCTGTGTTAAAATATGCTCAGATTTGCACCGGGGAGGCAAGCAATAGTGGTCTCGGCACGTTAGGCTGTGTTAAGCTATATTCGGTTACGTTCAGTATGCTCATGCTTGGAGAGGGTAGCTTCAAGTAATGCGCTATGCACTGCGATTGTATGGATTTCTGCGCTCCACACTCCTCTAACATTATCTGCCTGGTTCTGGGCAGGCCAGCAAAGATGGTCTCGGCAGGTTACTTAGAGCTATGTTATGTTCGGTTATATTACGTTTGTGTATGTTGTGTCAGGATATCTTCGAACTTTGCGCTATACTCTGCAATGTGGTGGACACCTACCATGTAGTGTGCACCAATATTTTCTGCTTGACTCCGTAGGGCCAGCAATAGCGTTCTCGGAACCTTAGGTTGAGTTATGTTACAGTTGGTAATGTTAAGTTATGCTAGGTACGGCTAGGACAGTTTGTCTCTCGCATTATACACTGCTGTTCGGTGGATCCCTGTGCTCTACTCTGCTCTACTAAATCCTGCTTGGCGCTGGGTAGGCCAGGAATAGTTGTCGTGGCACGTTAGATTGAGTTATACTACGTTTGGTTAGTCTAGGTTCGGCTAAGATTGGTAGGTATGCCTTCAACTCTCTTGCTTTACACCGTTTCTCGGTGGATATCTGCCGTCTACTGTTCACTACTATATCCCCTTGGCGCTGGCGATGCCAGCACATGTGGTACCGGCACATTTTAGTTGAGTTAGGTTACCGTTGGTTATATTACGTTCGGTTGGGTTAGGATACGGTTGCTTTGAAGTTTTTGCTATACTCTGCTGTTCAGTGCATTCCTGAGCAGTTGCTCTAATATGCTCTGCTTGGCTCTGGGGAGGATAGCAACAGTGGTCTCGGCACGCTAGCTTCAGATATGTAACGTTTGGTTACGTGACCAATGGCTAGCTTACGATGTCGTAGCTTTGAAATTTGTGCTATACACGGCTACTCGGTGGATTTCTGGGCTCTACTGTGATCTAGTATTTTCTGCTTGGCTCTGGGGAGGCCAGCTATAGTGGTCTGGGCAAGTTACTTTGAGACAGGATATCTTTAGATGCTTTAGGTTGTCTCCGGTCTGGTTTGCATATCTTTGACGTTTGTGCTGTACACTGCAATGCTGCGGATGTCTGCGCTTTAGTGTTGCCTAGTATTTTCTGCTTTGCTCTGGGAGGCTATCAATAGTGTCCACGGCAAGTTAGGTTGGGTTCGGTTGCGTTCGTTTATGTTAAGTTTCGTTAGGCTTGGACAGGCTAGATTTGACTTTTGCGCTATGCGCTGCGATCTTACGGATTTCTGAGCACAGCTCTCTTCTAATATGTTCTGATCGGCTCCGCAGAGACCAGCAACAGTGGTCCTGGCACGTTAGACTGAGTTAGGTTACGTTTGGTAATTTTACGATTGGTTAGGTTAGGAAAAGTTGACCTCAACTTTCGTGCTGTACACCGCTATTCTATCGATTTCTGCGCTGTACCCTCCGCGAATATGTTCTGCTTGTCTCTGGGGAGAGTAGCATTAGGCCGTCACGTTGTGTTGAGTTAGGCTACGTTCGGTTTGTTTAGGTTAGTCCAAGTAATGCTTGTATATCTTTGACTATTGTGATGTACACCGCAATGCGGCGGACGTCTGCGCTCAACTGTGCTCTAATACATTCTGCTCGGCTCTGGGGAGGCCAGAAGCCGTGTTCTCGACAAGTTAGCTTGAATTAACTAACGTTTGGTTATGTTACGTTTGGTTAGGTCTGGATTTGATGGCTTTGCCTTTTGTGCTATACGCAGATATTCGGCGGATTGCTGCACCCTATATTGCATCAATGTGATCTGCTGTGCACCGGGGAGCCCAGCAATACTGGTCGCGGCACGTTCGGTTGAGTTATGTTACGTTTGCTTAGGTGGCGGTTGGCTATGTTAGGGTAGGATGCTGCTAACTTTTGTGCTGTACACTGCTTTGCTGTGGTTTCTGCGCTCTACTGTCCTCTAGTGTATTCCGTTTAGCTCTGGGGAGGCCAGCGATGTTGGAATCGCCACATAGGTTTCAATAACGTTACGTTGGTTTATGTTACGATCGTTTAGGTTAGGATAGGTAAGCTTCGACTGCTGTTCTAAACACTGCTATTCGGTGCATTTTTGTGCTGTGCTGAGCTCTAGTATTTACTGCTTCGCTCTGTGGGACAAGGAAGTAGTGCCCGCGGCACGTTAGGTTGAGTTCGCTCACGTTCGTTTATGTTACGTTTGGTTAAGTTAGGACAGGTTAGATTTGACTTATTTGCCACATACCGCTTTTCGGTGGATATCTGTGTTCTACTGTGCTGTAATATGTTCTGCTTGGCTCAGGGAAGGACAGCAGCAGTAGCCTCGTCACGCTAGGTTGAGATATGTTGCGCTTGGTTTCTTTACATTTGACTAGGTTAGGATGGGTCAGCTTTGATTTTCGCACTATGCACTGCTTTTGGCTGGACTTCTGCGCTCTACTGCGCTATCCTATTTTCTGATAGCCCAGGGGTGGCCAGCAATAGTGGCAGCGGCAAATTGTGCTCTGTTTTGCTACGTTAGGTTAGGTTACGCCAGTTTGGGCGTGGCTCCAGTTGTTTTGACTTCTCTGCTATACACTGATATTCTATGGATTTCTGTGCTCCGCTGTTCTCTAATATATACTGCTCGGTTCTCGGGAGTCCAGCAATAGTGGACGGAACACGTTGAATTGAGTTGCGTCCCGTTCGGTTATTTTGCGGTTGTTTATGCTAGGGCAGGGTATCTTCGACTTTTGTGCTATACATTTCTGTTCAGGGGATTTCTGAGCTCAACTGGTCTCTAGCATGCTCTGCTTGACTCTGGGGAGGGCAGCAGTAGTGGTCTCAGCACGTTACATTGAGCTAGGCAACGTTAGGCTTGTTTAGGTTGGTTCAGGTTTTGATTGAGTGCGTTTGACTTCTGTGCTGTACACTGCAATCCGGCGGGTTCCTGCGCTCTGTTGTTCCCTATTACATTCTGCTTTTCTCCAGGGAGGCCATACATTGCCGTCGGTTGTATTTCTGCACTCTACCGTGCTCTAATATGTTCGGCTTATCTCCGGGAATGGCGGCAACAGTGATATCGGCGCATTACTTTGAGACAGGATACGTTTGGCCATGTTATGTTAGCCTTTCTTGGGTTCGAATTGTTTCGCCTTTCCTGCTGTACACTGCGATTCTATGGATTTCTGCGCTCTACTCTCCTCTGATATGCTCTGCCTGCCTCTGCGTATGCCAGCTATACTGGTCGCCTCACGATAGTGTGAGCTATATTACGGTTGGTTAGGTTGGTCTAGGCAGGTTTGGTTATGACAGCTTTGACTTTTGTGCTATGCGCTACTATTCGGTGGATTTTTGCGGTCTACTGTGCTCCAGTATGCTCTGTCTGTCTCTGAGGATGCCAGCAATCGTGGTCCCGGTTCGTTAGGTTGAGTTAGGCTATGGTCGGGTAGGTTATGTTAATTTGGGCTAGGGTCGCATAGTTTTGACTTTCTCGGTATACGCTGCTCTTCGGTGCATTTGCGCGCTTCTCTTTGCTCTGGTATATTGCAGTCGGCTCTATGAAGGTCAGCAAAAATTGTTTCGGCACATCAGTTTGAGATAGGTTGCGTTTTGTTATGTTACGTTAGCTCTGGATAGGTTTGGATAGCGCCGACCTTTCTCCAACACAACACTGCGATTGTAAGGATTTCTGCACTCTGCTCTTCAATAGTATGCTCCGCTTGACTCTGTCGAGGCCAGCAATAGTGGTCTCGGCACCTTAGCTTCAGTTATGTTACGTTTGGTTAGGTTAGGTCAGGCTAAGTTCGATAAGGGTAGATCCGAATTTTGTGCTATACACTGCTATTCGGTGGACTTCTGCGTCCTACCTTGCCCTACTATATTCTGCGTGGCCCTGGCTATGCCGGCAACAGTGGTCTCGCGCGTTGGATTGAGCTATGTTACGTGAAGCAATAGCGATCACTATTTCTGGCGTCCCCGGAGACAAGCGGGGTATAACAGGGCACAGTGGAGGACGGGCGTCCAAAGAATATCAGTGTTGTGCGCAAAAGTCAAAGCTATCCTAACCTAACGAAACAAAACGTAACATAACCAAACGTAACCTGACACAACCTAATCTGCCTAGACCACTATTGCCGACTTCCAACGAGCCAACCAGGATGTCCTGGAGCACACTGGAGCGCAGATATCCGCCACGCTGCAGTGTAAAGGACATGATTCAAACATATCCTAACTTAACCTGTCCTAACCTAACCTAACCATACGTAGCCTAACTCAAATTGACGTCTCGATGCCACTAATGCTGGCCCACACAGAGACAAGCTGAACAGATTAGAGCAAAGCAGAGAGCAAAATCCGCCGTATAGCAGTGCATAGAGCAAAAGTCTGTATTACAAAGCCTAACCTAACCAATCGTAAAGAAACCAAGCGTAACCTAGCCGATACTAACGTGTCGCCACCGCTACTGCTGGCCTACCCAGAAACCAGCAGAACACATCAGGGGAGTATAGAGAGCAGAAATCCGCAGGAGAATAGTGTATACCGCGGCAGTGAAAGCTACCCTAACCTAACACAAAGAAGCTTCACCTAGCCAAACGTAGCCTAACTCAACATAACGTGCCTAGACCACAACTGCTGGCCACCACAGTGTCGGGCAGAGTATGGTATAGCAATGTAGGGAGTAGAAATCCAACGAAGTGCGGTGTGTAGCGCAAACGTCAAGGATAATCTGACCAAACAAAACCTTACCTGACATAACCAAGCTTAACATAACAAAACCTAACGTGGCGTGACCACTATTGCTTGCGCCCCAGAGTCAAGCAGCATATGGAATAGCGCAGTAGGGCCCATAAGTCCATAGGATAGCTGTGTTGAGCACAAAAGGCAAAGCTATCCTGACCTAACCCGAAGGAACCTAACCCGACCAAACTGAGTCTAACTCATCCTAACGTGCTGCGACCAGTGTTGCTGGCATACAAAGAGTCAAGCGGAACACAGCAGAGGTGAGTAGAGCACAGAAATCCATAGAATCGCAGTGTATAGCAGAAAAGTCGAAGCTACCCACACCTAACCATAGCTACCATAACCAAATCGAACGTAGCGTATCGGAACATAACTTGGCGAGACCACTATTGCCGTCTAACCCAGAGCTAAGCTCTACGTGTCATATCACAGTGGAGGGCCGAAATCCGCCAAGTAGCAGCTTATAACACAAACGGCACAGCTATGCGCACCTAACCTAACCGATCGTAATGTACACAAACGTATGCTAATTCAACCTAGTATGCTGCGACCACTATTGCTGGCCTTCCCAGAGTCAAGCAGAGTATAGCAGAGCAGAGTAGAGCGTAGAAATCCACCGTACGTCAGTCTTTGCCAGGGAGGTCAAAGCAATTCAAACTTAACCGACGCTAACGTAACCCCACGTTACCTAGTTCTTCCTATCATAACGGGACCACTACTTCTGTACTCATCTGGGCCAAGCAGAATATCCTAGAGCACAATAGGACGCAGCAATCCACCGCAATACAGAGTGTAGCAGAAAAGTCAAAGGTATCCTTACCTGACCTGTCGCAACCAAGCCTAACCGAACGTAACCTATCTAAACATAACGTGCCTAAAATACTATTGCTGTCCTCGTCATTGTGAAGCAAAGCACTTTAGAGCAACGTAGGGCGTTGAAATCTAGCGAATAGCGGGGCATAGCACAAAAGCCAAAGCTAACGTATCCAAACCTAACCAATCGTGGTATTACCGGACGTAGCCTAACAAGACCTATCGTGACACTGAATTATTGCTGGCCGTCGCAGAATCGAACAGAGTATAGTAAAGCAGAGTCGAGCGCAGAAAGCCACCAAATGGCAGTGTACAGCAAAATAGTCAAAGTTATTCTATACTAACCTAACCAAACTTGACCGAACCGAACTCAGCCTAACTCAACCTACCATGCCGAACCACCACTGTTTGCCACCCCCAGCGACAAGCAGAGCAAATTAGTGCACTCTAGAGCGCAGAAACACATCGAATAGCAGTGCATCGCTCAATAATCATAGCTGCCCTATGCTAACCTAACCTAACGTAACCTAACCGAACGCAGGCTAACAAAATCTAACGTGCCGCGATTACTATTTCTGGCCTCCCCAGAGCCAAGCAGAACATATTGGATGCAAGTAGAGCGCAGAAATACATAGGATTGCGGTGTACAACAGATAAGTCAAAGATACCCAAACATAACCCATACCAACATATTCTAACCTGACATATCCAAACACACCATAACGTGCCGCGACCATTATTGTTAGCTTCCGCAGGGAAAGCAGATTCGAGTAGAGCGCAGTAGAGGGCGGGAATCCACCGAAAAACAGTGTATAGCACGAGAGTCGTAGCTATCCTTACCAAACATAGCATAACCTAGCCTAACCGAACGTAAAATAATTCAAACTATCGTGCCCAGACCAAGATTTCTGGCCTCCCCAGAGACAAGCAGATTTCACTAGAGCACAGCTTAGCACAGAAATTCATCGTATAGCTGCGTGAAACACAAAAGTTTGAGCTATCCTAACCTAGCCTAACCAAACGAAACGTAACCGAAAGTACGTTAACCACACGTAACGTGCCGAGACCACGCTTGTTTGCCTCCCAAGAGCCAAGCAGTGTATACTAGAGCACAGAACAGAGCAGCGATCCTCCGCACTGCAGTGTGTAGCGCAAATCTTAGAAACATCCTGACACAAACTCTCTTAACCTAGCGAAGCAAAGCGTAACATTGCTGAGCATAACGTGCAGAGAATAATATTGCTGGCCTCCCCAGAGCAGAGCAGGGCATATTAGAGCAACGCAGAGCGCCGAAATCCAGCAAATAGCGGTGCATAGCATAAAGGTCAAAGCTACCATGTCCGATCCAAGCCAAACGTAGCATAAGCGAACGTTATCCATCTCAACCCAACGTGCCGGGACCACGGTTGCTGGCTTCCTCAGAGCCGAGCGGATAATAATAGAGGATTTCAGAGCACAGAATTCCATAGGGTCGCAGCGTATAGCAGGAAAGTCGAAGCCATCCAAACCTAAACACAGCTAACGTAACCCAGCCAAACGTTTCGTACGTCAACCTATCGTGCCGAGAACACTATTACTGGCTTCCTCAGAGACAAGCAGAACATTATAGCGCGCAGCAGAGCGAAGAAGCCCACCGTATAGCAGTTACACCACGAAAGTCAAATCCATCCAAGCCTAAGCCAAACAAGCATAACGTAACGAAACGTAACCTAACTCAACCTAGTGGGCCGAGAAAGCTAGCAGTGGCCGCCCAATAGTCGAGCCAAATATATTGGAGCCACGTAGAGCGTAGCAATCAGCCGAATAGCAGTGTATAGCCCAAAGGTCACAGTTATCCAATCCTACACTTTTCAAACGTAGTACAACCGAACGCAACATAACTTAGCCTAACGTGCCGAGGCCAACATTGCTAGCATCCCAAAAGCCAAGCAGAATGCACTAGCGCACAGTAGTGTGCTGAAGGCCTCGGAATAGCGGTGTATAGCACGAAAGTTAGAGATACCCCTACCTTACCAGACATAATCGAGCATAGCCAAACGTAAAGCGCCGAGACCCCTATTGCTGGCTTCCCCAGCGCCAAGCAGAACATATTAGAATAGAGTAGAGCGCAGATGTCCATAGAATTGTAGTGCTCAGCACAATAGTCGAAGCTCCCCTAGCCTTCATGGCCAAAGTAACATATCCGAACGTAGCGTAACTCAACCTAACGCTGCGAGAACACTATTGCTCGCCTCCCCAGAGCCAACCAGAAGGAACTGGAGCACAGTAGAAAACTGAAAAGCACAACATTTCTGTGTGCATCGCAAAAGTCGAAGTTTTCCTATCATAAGCTGACCTAACCAAACCTAACCATACGTTTCCTGACAAAACATGACGTGCCCAGGCCACTATTGCTGTCCTCCCCAGGGCCAAGCAGAATATAGCATAGCACAGTAGAGCGTAGAATCCCAAGGAAAGACAGCGTACAGCACGAAAGACAAAGCTGTGCTTACAGAACGTATCCTAGCCTAACATAACCTAACGTAGCATGACACAAACTAACGCGTCGAGACCACTATTGCTGTCCACCCAAGAGACAAGTAAAAGTTATTAGAGCCTAGTAGAAAACAGATTTCAGCAGAAAAGCAGTGTACATCACGATAGTCAAAGCGAACCTATCCTAACCTAACCTAACGTGACATAGCAGAAGGTGCCCGAACCGAAACTGACGTGCCGAGGACTCAATTTCTGATCTCACCGGAGCCAAGCGGGACGTCCTAGAGCGCAGCAGGGCGCAGAAATCAAACGAATAGCTGTGTATAGCACAAAGGTAAAAGCTATGCTCTCCTAACCTAACCAATCGTATAATAGCCAAACGTAACCCAACAATACCTAACATGCCGCGACCACTTCCGCTGGCCTTCCCAGAGCCGAGCAGAAAGTATTAGAGTGCAGTGGTGCGCGGAGACTCACCGAATAGCAGTGTATAGCACAAGAGTAGGGGCCCTCCTGTCCTAACGGAGTCAAACGTAACGTATCCTAGCGTAACATATCTCATCCTAGCGTGCCATAACCACTATTGCTACCCTCCACAGAGCAAGGCAAAACGTATGAAAGGAGAGTAGAGCACAGGAATCCATATAATCGCAGTGTATAGCAGAAAAGTCAAAACCATCCAAGCCAAATCCAAACTAACATATACCATGCGAAACGAAGCATAACTCGCCATAAAGTGCCGCCACCACCATTGCTTGCCTCCCCAGGGCCAAGCAGGAAATACTAGAGCAATGTAGATCGCAGCAGTTCACCGAGTAACAGTTTACAGCACAAAAGTCATAGCAGGACTCTCCTAACCTAACCAAACGTAACATATCCAAACATAACGTAATGCACCTTAACGTGGCGATGCCACTATTGCTGGCCACCGCACAACCAAGCAGAGTATAGAAGACAAATGTAGTTCGCTGAAATCGAGCGCATTGCAGTGTACATCGCAAGCGCAGGAGATATTCAATCCGTACCTGAGCTAAGCTAACATAGCCAAACGTAGTCTAATTCAACATAACGTGCCGAGACCGCCATTGATGGTCTCCCCAGGGCCAAGTAGACCATACTAGAGCACGGCAGATAGCAGAAATGCACCGAGCAGCAGTGTATAGCAGAATAGTCAAAGCTCTTCTCTCCTGACATAACAAACCGCAGCAAGGCCAAACGTAGTCTAACAAAGCCTATCGTACCGCGACAACAAATGCTTGCCTCCGAAGATCCAAGCAGAAAATATTATCGGAGAGTAGAGCACAGAAATCCATACAAACGCAGAGCACTGCACAAAGGTCGAAGTTACCTTATCCTAACATAACAAATCTTGACACAACCAAACCTAAATCAACTGAACCTAACATACGGCGATCATTATTGCTGGCCTCCCCGGAGCAGAGCAGAACATATTCGATGAGAGCAGGGCGCTGAAATACATAGAACGACAGTGTGCTGCAGAAAAGTGAAAGATATCCGTGCCTAACCCAAGCTAACATAACATAACCAAACGTAGCATTACTCAACAAAACGTGTCGCTACCACTATTGCTGGCATCCCCAGGGCCAAGAAGAACGTATTAGAGCACAGTAGAGCGCAGAGGTCCACCGAATGACGTTGTATAACACAAAAGTCCACGCTATCCTAGCCGAACTTAACGTAACCTATACTAACCAAACGTAACTGAGCTCAAACTATCGTGCCGAGACCACCATTTCTGGCCTCCCCAGGGCCAAGAAGAAAACATCGGAGCACAGTAGAGCGCAGAAATCTTCCGACTAGCCGTGTATAGCACCAGAGTTAAAGCTACCCTGCTCTAACATAACCAAACGTGACGTAACCTAGCGTAACATATCACAACCTAACGTTCCGAGGACGCTGTTGCTACCCTCCCTAGAGCCGAGCAGGATATATGTGGGGAAAGTGGATCGCAGCAATCCAAAGGTCGCAGTGTATAGCACAAATATCAAAGCAACCCTATCCGAACCAAGCAAAACGTGATATAACCGAACGAAACCGACCTCAATCTAACGTGCCGAGGAAAATATTTTCACGCCCCCCCCCCCAAGTCACATGCAGAATGTACTAGGCGGCAGTAGATAGGAGGGATCCACCGCATTGCAGCGTATATTTCAGAAGACGAAGATATTCTAGCGTTACCTGGCCTAACCTAACCAAATCAAACGTAGCATAATATGACATAATTTGCCGAGACCGCAACTGCTGGCATTTTCAGAGCCAATTAGAACATAATAGCGTACGGTAGAGGGCAGAAATGCACCGAATAGCAGTGTGTGGCAAAAAAGTCAAAGGTATCGTCTCCTAACATAGCGAATCGTAAACTAACCGATCGTAACCTAACTCAATCTGACGTGTCGCGACCACTACTGCTGGCGACCCCAGAGGCAAGCGGAATATGATAGAGCACAATAGAGCACAGAAGTCCAGGGAATATCTGCGTCTAGCACAAAAGTCCAGCACACCCTAACTTAACACAGCTTAACCTAACCTAACCGAACCGAACGTAATCTAACTACACCTAACGTGCCGCGACCGGTATGCCTGGCATCCACGTTGTCAAGCAGAGCATATTAGAGGAGGCTGGAGCGCAGAAATCCATGGAATCGCAGTTTATAGCAGAAAAGTCGAAGATATCCTTGCCTAACCTTAGCCAACGCAACAAAGCCAAACGTATCATAACGCAACCTAATTAGTCGAGACCCCTATTACTGGCTTCCGCAGAGTCAGGCAGAAAATACTAGAGCACAGTAGGGCGCAGAATGCGACCGCATTCCTGTGTACAGCACGGAAGACAAAGATATCCTAACCTAACACAGACAAACCTTAGCTAACCGAACATGAGCTAACCGAACCTAACGCGCCGCGGCCACTATTTCTGGCCTCCCTAGAGCAAAGCAGAACATAATTGATCAGAGTAGTGCGCAGACATCCACCGAATAGCGGCGTGTAGTGCAAAAGTCAGAGCTATCCTAGAATAACATAACCAAGCATAGCATAGGCAAACGTAACATTACTCAACTAAACATCCCTACACCACTATTGCTGACTTCCGTGGAGCCAAGCGGAATATACTAGAGCACAGAAGATCACAGAAATCCCCGGCGTTGGAGTGTTTAGCACAACAGTCACAGCTATCCCCTCCTAACCTAACCTACAGTAGAATGACCAAACGCAACCTATTTCAACCTATCGTGCAGCGACGACCAATGCTGGCTTCCTTCGAGTCGAGCGGAATACAGTAGAGGACAGCAGAGCGCAGAAATCTACCGAATAGCAGTCTATGCCGAGATAGTCAGAGCTACCCAGACATAACCCGAACAAACGTAACCAAACCAAACGTAGCCTAACACAACCTAACGTGCCGAGACGAACAAAGCTGGCCTTCGCGGAGCCAAGCTGCACATATTAGACCAGACTTCAATGCAGGAACACACCGTATGGCAGTGTAATGCACAAAACTCAAAGCTAACCTCTCCTAACCTAACCAATCATAACATAACTAAACGTAGCACAACTGAACCTAACGTGACGCGACCACAATTGCTGGCCTCCCCAGAGCCAAACAGAACATACATGTGGATAATAGGACGCAGAGATCCATAGGATCGCAGTGAATGGCAGAAAAGTCTAAGCTAATCAAACCTAGCCCAAACGAACAGAACTTAGGCAAACATAGACTAACTTAACATAACGTGCCGAGGACACATTTGGTGACCTCCACAGAGACAAGCAGTATACACTAGAGCAGGGTAGAGAGCAGAAAGCCACCAATTTGCAGTGTATAGTGCAAAAGTCGGATGTATCCCGCCTTGACCTAACCAAACGTAACACAAACACACCTATCCTAACTCAACCTAACGTCCCGAGACCAATACTGCCGTCCTCCGAAGTGCCAAGTACAATATATTAGATCTCAGCAAATCGCAGAAATTCACCAACTAGCAGTGCCCAACAAAATAGTCGAAGCCGTCATAACCAACACAAACCTAACCTAACTTGCCAAACGTAACCTAACTCAACCGAAAGTGACACGACCACTGCTTCTGGCCTCCACGCAGGCAGGCAGGGGCTAGTGAAGCAATGCAGAAAGCATATATCGATCGTACAGCTGTGTATATCACAAAAGTCAGAGCAACTCTAACCAAATCTTACCTAACATATCCAAGCCAAGAATAACCTAACTCAACCTAACGTGCCGAGAGCACTATTGCAGGCATCCCCAGAGCCAGCTAGAACATACTAGAACACAGTAGAGCGCAGAAGTACACCGATAGGCAGTGTAACCAACGTATGTCATACCTACCAAGGCCTAGCGCAGACTAACATATCTAACAAATCGTAGCCTAACTAAAGCTAACGTGCCGAGACCACTACTGCTGGCCTCCGCTGAGACAAGCAGAGCATACTAGACGGCACTGCAGTGTAAAGCACAAATTTCGAAGATAACCTAACCTAACCTTACCATGCCTTTCCAAAACAAACGCAGCATAATTAAACATAACGTGGCAAAACCACTATTGGCGGCCTTCCCGGAGCCACGCTGATCATATTAGAGCACAGCAGACCGCAGAAATCCACCGTATAGCAGTGTGCAACACAAAATTCGAAGCTATCCTCTCCTAACCTAGCCAATCGTAATATAACCAATCATAACCTAGCTCAACTTAAAGTGACGCGACCGCTATTACTGGCATCCCCATAGACGAGCAGGGAATAGTAGAGGAATCTAAAGTGCAGAAATCCGACGGATAGAAGTCGTATAGCACAAAAGTAAATGTTAACCTATCCTATCCTAAGCAAACGTAACGTATCCATACGTAATCTAACTCACCATAACGTGCTGCAACCACTATTTCTGGCCTCATCAGAGCCAAGCGGAAAACATTTGTGCCCAGTGCAGCGCAGAAATCCACCGAATAGCAGAGTATTACATAAAATTCTGAGCTATCCCATCCTAACCCAACCAATCGTAACATAGCCGAACATAACCTAATTATACGTACCTGCCACGACCACTGCTGCTGTCCTCCCGGAGCAGAATAGGACATATTAGGGGAGAGTAGAGCGCAGATATCCACCGAATAGCAGAGTACTACATAAGAGTCAAAGCGATCCTGTCGTAACCTAGACAATCGTAATGTTTCCGAACCCAACCAAACTATACCTAACGTGCTGCGACCACTGTTGCTGCCCTCCCGTTGCCAAACGTGTCACAGCGGAGGAGCGTAGTGCTCAGAAATCCATAGAAATGCAGTTTGTAGCAGAAAAGTCTAGGCTACCCGAACCTAACCCACACAAGCATAACATAACCAAACGTAGCCTAGCACAGCATAACGTGCCGCGACCACTATTGCATGCCTCCCTGGTGCCGAGCAGAGCATACCATAGGGGTGTAGAACGCAAAGGTCCATAGAATCGAAATGCATACCGGAAAAGTCAAAGATATCCAAACCTATCCCATACCAACGTAACCTATTCATACGTAGCATAACACAACTTAACGTGCGGAGACCACTATTGCTGGCCTCCCCAGAGCCGAGTAGAGCATGTTAGAGCGCAGTAGGGCGCTTAAATGCGCCGAAAGCTATGAGTAGTAAAAGAGTCAAAGCTATCCGTGCCCAATACGTACAAATGTTACCTAACCAAACGTAGCATATCCCAATGTAATGTGCCGGGTCCACTATTGCTGGCCTTCCCAGGGCCAAGCTGGATATAGTAGAGCACAGTAGAGCGCAGAAGTCTACCGAGTAACAATGTACGGCACGAAAATAAGAGCTACCTAATCCGAAGTAGACGCAGCCTAACCCAACCAAATGTAATATAACTCATGTTTACGTGACGAGAAGTCTATCGCTAGTCTCCCCAGGGACAAGCAGAACATAATAGAGGAGAGTAGAGCGCAGACCCCCATACAATTGCAGTGTATAGCACAGAAATCAGAGCTATCCCAGTCTAACCTAACCAATCGTATCACTACCAAACGCAACATAATTCTACCTAACGAGCCTCGAGCACAATTGCTGGCCTCCTCAGAGCCGAGTAGATAGCACTAGAGGAGAGAAGTGTCCCGAAATTCATTGAAAAGCAGTGTATCGTAGAAAAGTCGAAGCTACCCGGACCAAACGCAAACTAATATAACCAAACCAAATGTACCCTAACTCAGAACAACGTGCCGCAAACTCTATTGCTGGCCTCGCCCGGACCAAGCAGAGTATAACAGAGTGGAGCAGAACGCAGATACGCGACGAATAACAGTGTGCAGTGCGAAAGTCGAAGCTATCCTGACCGAAAATAACAACACCTAACCTAACCGAACGTAACATAACTCATCCTGACGTGCCGAGACAACTTTTGCTGGGCTCCCCAGAGCCAAGTAGAAAATATTACAGCACAGTAGACCGCAGAAATCCACCGCACTTTGGCGTACAGCACAAAAGTCGAAGATATCCTAACATAGCCTGACCTAAACCATCCAAACCGAACGTAGCCTATCTCATCATAACGTGCCGAGACCACAACTCCTGGCATCCCCATGTCCGAGCAGAACACCCTAGCTCACAGTAGAGCGCAGCAATGTTACTGATTGCAGCGTGTTTCAAAGAAGTCAAAGCTACCCTAAGCTAATATAGGATAGGGAGGCCGGCAGTAGTGGCCGCGAAACGATAGGCTTAGTTAGGTTACATTTGGCTACGCTGCGATTGATTAGGTATGGGTAGAGTAGCATTGACTATGCGATATGCACTACTATTCGGTGGACTTCTGCGCTCTACTCTGCTCTAGTCTATTCCGTTTGGCTCTGTGCATGGCAGCAATAGTTGTCCCAGCACGACAGGGTGACTTAAGTTGCGTATAGTTACGTTACCTTAGTTAAGGTCAGGATGAGGAAGCTTTCACTCTTGTGCTATACATTCATATTCGGAGTATTTCAGTGATCTACAATGCTTTGATTTGTTCTGCGTTGCTCTGTGTATGTCAGAAACGGTGGCCGAGGCACGTTGGCTTGAGTTTCGTTACGTTCGGTTAGGTTACGTAAGTTTGGGTTAGGTTTGGATATCTTTGATTTTTCTGTTATTTACTGCGATCTTATGGACACCTACGCTCCACTGTGCTAAAGCATGCTCTGCGAGGCTATGTTGAGGCCAGCAGAAATGGTCTCGGCACATCAGGTTTAGTCACGTTATGTACGGTTATGATACTTTTGGCTATGTTAAGACATGGTAGCAACGACCTTTGTGCTATGCACTGCCATTCGGTGCATTTCTGCGCTCTACTGTGCTCTAATATGTTCTGCTTGGCTCTGGGGAGCGCAGCAATAGAGGCCTCGGCTCGTTAGGTTTAGATATTCCACGTTTGGTTAGGTTAGGTTAGGTCAGGTTATGTTAAGGTATTTCTGACTTTTGTGCCTTACGCTGTTATTTGGTGGCTTTCAGCGCTATACTGTGCTCTAGTATGGTCTGCTTGTGTCTGGGGAGGTCAGCAATAGTGGTCTCGTCTCGAAACTTTCGGTTTGTTTGTGCTTGGTTATATTGCGTTTGGAGAGGTTAGAATAGGGTAGCTTTGTCCATTGTGCTCTACACTGCAATTCGACGGGTTGAGTAACGCCCTCGGCCCGTTAGGTTGAGTAGGCTACATTTGGTTACATTAAGTTTGTTTCCGTTAGGTTTGGATAGATTTGACTTTCGTGGTATAAACTGTTTTTCAGTAGACCTATGCGCTCTACTGTGTTCTAGTATGTTCTGCTTGGCTCTGAGGAGGCCAACAACTGTGGCCCCGTCACGTTAGCTTGGGATGTATAGCGTTCGTTTGTGTCGTGATTTGATAGGTTAGGATAGGGTAGCAGTGACTTTTACGCAATGCACCGCTATTCGGTGTACTTCTGCGCCCGATATTGCTCTAATATGCTCTGCTAGCGCTAGAGAGGCTAGCAATAGTATTCTTGGCGCGTCACGTACAGCTAGGCTACGTTCGGCTAGATTCGGTCAGATCAGGTTAGGTTAGAATAATTTTCACTCTTGTGCAACATACTGCAAAGTGCTGGCTTCCTGCGCTCAACAGTGCTTCAGTATATTTTGCTTCGCTAGGGCGAGGCTAGCAGTATTGGTCTCGGCACGTTATTCTGAGGTTGTTTGCGTTTAGTTAGGTTAGGTTATACCATGTTCGGTTAGGATATCTTCTAATTTTCTGCTTTGCACTTCAATTCGGCGGATATATGTACTCTGCTGCGCTCTAGTATATTCTGCTTGGCTCTGTGGAGGTCAGCAATAGTGGTGTATGCGCGTCAGGTTATGTTAGGATACGCTTGGTTAAGTCAGGTGCGGTCAAGTTTGGTTGGGATTGCTTTGACTTTTGCGCCACGCACTGCTATTGCGTGGATTTCTACGCTCTTCATTGCTCCGCTATACTCTGCTCGATTCTGGAGAGACCAGGAACATTGGCCTCGTCGCGACAGGTTACTATAGGTTGCGATTGCTTATATTACGTTTGGATATGTTATTATAGGATAGAATTGACTTTCGTGCCATACACTGCTGCTCGGATGATTTCGGCGTCCTGCATTCCTGTGCTATACTCTGCTTAGTTCTCGCGAGGCCAGCAATAGTGGCCGCGTGGAGTTAGTTTCAGTCCGTCTACGTTCAGTTAGGCCTTGTTTAGTTAGGTTAGTACAAGATATCTCTGACTTCCGTGCGATACACTGCAATTTGGTAGCTTTCTGCGGTCTGCTGTGTCAAAGTATTTTCCGCTTCTCTCTGGGGAAGCCAGCAATAGTGACCTCGGCGCGCTATGTTATGTTAGGATGCGTTTGGTTATATTACGTTTGCCTAGGTTAGGATAGGGTAAAGCAGACTCTTGTGTTATACACTGCTATTCGGAGGATTCCTACGCGCTGCATTGCTCTATTATACCCTGCTTGACTCTGGGATGGGCAGTAATAACGGTCTCGGCACGTTATGTTGGGTTGGGCTAAGTTTGGTTCGGTTATGCTTGGGAAGTCTAGGATATGACAGCATTGACTTTTGTGCTATACACTACTGTCCGGTAGATTTCGCGCTCAACATTGCTATGCCACAAACTGATCGACTCTGGGAATGCCAGCAAAACGGTAGCGGCACGACAGCTTCAGTTAGAGTACGTTTGGATATGTTTGGTCACGTTGCATTTGGTTAGGATCGCTTCGAATTTGCGCTATACACTGCTACTCTGTGGACTTCTACGCTCTACTGTGCCCTAATATGTTCTGCTTTGCTCTGTGGAGGTTAGCAGTATTGGTATAGGCACGTTAGGTTGAGTTGGGTTCGTTTCCTTGTTACGTTCTGATTAGTTAGGACAGCATAACTTTGAATTATGGGTTATACACTGTAATTCGGTGGGTTTCTGCGTTCTTCACTGCCCTACTATGTCCTGCTTGACTCTGGGGAGGCCAGAAATAGTGAAAATGGCACGGTAGTCTCTGTTATTCCACGTTTGGTAATGTTACGACTGGTTAGAGTACGATAGGGTAGTTTCGACGTTTGTCCTATAAACCGCTATTCGGAGGATTTATACGCTCGACATTGCTCTGCTGTACTCTGCTCGATTCTGGGTCGGCCAGTAATAGCGGTCACGGCGGATTAGCTTGTCCTAGGCTACATTTGGTTAGTTTACGTTAGTGCACTTTTGGTTGGGATTGCTTTGACATTCGAAGTACAGACTGTTTTTCGGTGGACTTCTGCTCTCTACTGTGCTCTGGTATACCCTGCTTGGCTCTGGGGGCCATCAAAAGTGGACCGGGCACGTAAAGCTCAGATGAATAATTTGTGGCTATATTACGTTTGGTTGGGTTACGACAGGGTAGCTTTGACCTTTATGCTGTAGGCTGCGAATATATGGACTTCTGCGCTCTACACTCCTTCAATGTTGTGCTTGGCTCTCAGGGTGGCAGCAATAGCAGTCGTGGTATGTTCGGTTATGTTAGGTTAAGCTTTGTTATGTTAGGTTCTGCTAAGTTCGGCTTGGATGACTACGACCTTTG
>NW_016910941.1:0-368 GCF_001483705.2 Eufriesea mexicana
TATTCTCTGGCAAGTAGATGGCTGCACTTGCCATTGGAATGAAGGCGTTAGACGATCTGCTCACAAAGATATTACATGTTATAGGTTCTTACTAGACATATTCTCTGGAAACTAGGTGGCTGTACTTGCCATTGGATCGAAGGCGTTTGGCGATGTATTGACCAGGCTATAACAGATTATAGATCTTTAATAGGCCTATTCTCTGGCAAGTAGATGGCTGTACTTGCGATTGGGCTGTAGGCGTTCGGCCATCTGTTCATCAAGATATAACAGGATATACATTTTAAATAGACCTATCCTCTGGCAAGTAGATGGCTGTACTTGCCATTGAATTGTAGGCGTTAGACGATCTTTTCACCAAGGTATAA
>NW_016910941.1:10033-10253 GCF_001483705.2 Eufriesea mexicana
TGAAGGCCTTAGGCGTCCTATACACCAAGCTATAACAGATTATAGATTTTGAATAGATCTATTCTCTGGCAAGTAGATGGCGGTACTTGTCATTGGAATGAACTCATTAGGCGTTCTATTCAACAAGGTATAACAGATTATAGATTTTGAATCGACATATTCTCTGGCAAGTAGATGGCTGCACTTGCCATTGGAATGAAGGCGTTAGACGATCTGCTCA
>NW_016910942.1:0-636 GCF_001483705.2 Eufriesea mexicana
TCCGCGGCACTGAAGTGCAAAGCACAAAAGGAAAAGATGTACTGACCAAACATGGCATAACCTTACCTAGCCAAACGAAGCCTATCTCAAGCTAACGCGCCGAGACCACCGTTGCTGGCATGCGCAGTGCCATGCAGGGCATATTACAGCACACTGAAGCGCTAGAACTCACCAAATAGAAGTGAAAGGCACAAAAGTGGAAGCTGTCCTATGCTAACCTGACCAAACGTAAACTAACCGAAATCAGCATAATTCAACCGAACGTACTGTGACCACTATTTCAGCCCCCTCCCCCCTCCCGCCGTGCCAAGCAGAGCTAATAAAAGCGCAGTAGAGCGCAGAAAGCCACCGAATATCAGTGTATAGCGCAAAAACCTAAGCTAACCTGTAGAACCTTGCAAACGTAACGTAAACAAACGTAACCGAAATATTCATAACCTGCCGAGACCACAATTGCTGCCCTCCTCAGAGCCAAGCAGGCCATATTGGAGGAGAGTAGAGCGCGGATGTCCTTAGGATCGCAGTGCATAGCACAATAGTCGAAACTACCGTAAACAACATAGACAAACGAAACATAACCGAATGTTGCATCACTCCACCTAACGCGCCGACGCCACTGTCGCTTGCATCCCCAGT
>NW_016910943.1:0-510 GCF_001483705.2 Eufriesea mexicana
GTAGCTACACAATGGGATCTGTCCTCCTTATTCAGCAGAGAAGCATTCTCAACGCGATATTAGCCGAAAATGTCAATAGAAATGCACCTTTGGGCCAGATTCTATTGAAATGCAATGGCTATATCAACCCAACAGCACCTTTCCACCTTATTTATGCAGAAAGGCATGATCACCACGATCTTGGTCGGAAATGTCAATAGAATTGATCTTTTCAGTCTGATTCTATTGCAATGCAATGGAGATTGCAACACAATAGGATCTTACCCCCTTATTTACGCAGAAAAGAGTGCTCAAAATGATATTTGTAGAAAAAGTCAATATAATAGGACTTTTCAGTCAGATTCTATGGCAATGCATTAGCTATAGCAAACCAACAGGATCTTTCCTCCTTACTCATGCTGAAAAGCATACTCACCGTGATATGTGATGTCTGTCGAGAATGTCAAAAGAATTGAACTTTTCAGTCAGATTCTATTGCAATGCATTGGCATTAGCAAACCAAAGGGATCT
>NW_016910944.1:0-1999 GCF_001483705.2 Eufriesea mexicana
GTATGAGTGGATGGATATATGGATGGCTGCATGCATGGATGTATGTGTGGATGCATTTACGGACGTATCTATGGATGTACGTATGGTTGAGCGTATGGGGGTATGCATGGATGTATGGATGTACGTATGGATGGATGAGTGCATTGATGTGTGGATTTATGGATGTATGGATTTATGGATGTATGGATGTGCGGATGTATGGATGTATGTATGGATGGATGTATGTATGGGTAGATGTATGGATCGATGGATGTATGGATGGGTGGTTGTATGGACGGATGGATGTATGGAAGGGTGGGTGTATGGATGGATGAATGTATGGATGGATGGATGCATTGATATATGCATGTATGTATGTATGTATGGATGGATGGATTGGTGGATGCATGTATGGATGGATAGATGTATGGATCGATGGACGTATGGATGGGAGGATGTATGGATGGATGAATGTATCGAGGGGTGGACTTGTGGATGGCTGGATGTGCGAATGGACGGATGTATTGATGCATGAATGTATGGATGGCTGGGTCTATGGTTGGATGGATTTATGGATGGGTGGATGAATGGATTTATGGATGGGTGGATCGAGGGATGTATGTACGGATGCATGTATAGATATATGTATGGATGTATGGATTGCTGGATGTATGAGTGGATGGATGTATGGATGGATGGATGTTTGTATGTATGGATGTATGCATGTGTGAATGTACGAATGTATGGATGTACGGATGTGTAGATGGATGGATGTATGGATGCATTGAGTCATGGATGGACGGATGAACGTATGTATGTATCTATGGATGTATATATGTATGTATGTATGGATTTATGGTTGTATCCGGGTGTGGATGGATGGATGTATGGATGGGTGTATATGTGGATGGCAGGATATATGGATGGATGGATGTATTGATGTACAGGTGTATGGATGCATGAATGTATGGTTGTATGGTTGTATGTATGTATGGATGTATATATGTATGGATGTATGGATGGATGGATGTATCGAATGGTAGACGTTCGAATGGAAGGATATATGGATGTATAGCTTCGTGGATGTATGGATGTATGGATGGATGGATGTATGGGCGGATAGATGTATGTATCGATGGATGTATGGATGTGTGGTTGTATGGCAGGATGGATGTATGGATGGATGGATGCGTTGATATATGTATGTATGTATGTATGGATGGATGGATGGATTGGTGGATGCATGTATGGATGGATAGATGTATGGATCGATGGACGCATGGATGGGTGGATGTATGGATGGATGAATGTATCGAAGGGTGGACTTATGGTTGGATGGATGTTCGGATGGACGGATGTATTGTTGCATGAATGTATGGATGGCTGGGTCTATGGTTGGATGGATTTATGGATGGGTGGATGAATGGATTTATGGATGGGTGTATCGATGAATGTATGTACGGATGTGTGTATAGATGAATGTATGGATGCATGGATTTATGGATGTATGTATGTATGGATGTATGCATGTGTGAATGTACGAATGTCTGGATGTAAGGATGTATGGTTGCATGGGTCACTATATGTATGGATGTATGGATGGCTGGATGTATGTGTGGATGGATGTATGGATGGATGGACGTATGGATGTATGTATGGATGTATGTATGGATATATGGATGGATGTATTTATGGATTTGTGGATGTATGAATGTATGGATGGATTGATGTATGGGTGGATAGATGTACGGATCGATGGATGTATGGATGGGTGCTAGTATGGATGGATGGATGTATGGTACGATGGATGTGTAAATGGGTGGATGTACGGATGGATGGATGTATGGAAAGGTGGATATATGGATGGATGGATGTATGTAAAGATGGGTGCATGGATAGGTGGATATATGGATGGATGGATGTATGTAAAGATGGATGTATGGGTGGATGTATCTACGGATCAATGCTTGGATGGATGCTTGGATGCATGGATGGATGGATGTATGGATGGATGTATGTA
>NW_016910945.1:0-1722 GCF_001483705.2 Eufriesea mexicana
GGACGCAGCAATCCATAGAATCGCAGCGTATGGCAGAAAATTCAAAGCTACCCAAACCTAACCATTGCTAGCATAAATCAAACACACGAATCATAACACAGACTAACGTGCCTCGGCCACAATTTCCTGCATCCCGAGAGCAAAGCAGACCATATCAGAGCGTAGTGGTGCAGTGAAATCCACCGAAAATCAGGGAGCGGCGCCAAAGTGAGAGTTATCCTATCCTAACCTAACCAAAGGCAACATAGGCAAACGCAGCATAACGCCGCCTTGCGGGCCGAGTGCACTACTTCTGGCCACCCCAGAGCTCAGCAGAGTATAGCACAGCTGCGTAGAGCGTAGAAATCCACCGAATTTTAGTGTATAGCACGGAAGTCATAGCTATCGTGTTTTATCCTATCAAAACGTAGCAAAACCGAACGCAACATAGCTCAGAATATCGGGACGGGAGCACTACTGCTGGCCTCCCCATAGCCAAGCAGAATGCACTAGAGCACAGTAGAGGGCCGAAATACGGCGAATAGCAGTGTATAGCACAAATGTCAAAGCTATCCTATGCTATCATAGGCAAACATAATATAGCCATGCGTAATCTACCTCAGCCGAACGTGACACCCACAGTAGCTGGCCTCCACGGAGCCAATCTGAACATAGAGCACTGTAGAAAGCAGAAGCCCACCGAATAGTAGTGTACAGCGCAAAAGTCAAGGCTACCGAATCCTAACTTAACCAAACGTTACAAGAACGTACGTAATATATCAGAACCCAACGCGCCGAGACCACTACTGCTGGCTTCCCCAGAGGCAAGCACAATTTGCTAGAGCACAGTGGAAAATTCGAGTAGCAGTGTATAGGACAAAAGTCATGGCTACCTTATCATTACCCAGCCAAACGTATCATAAACATACGTAACATTAATAAACCTCACGCTGCGAGACCACAATTGCCGGCATCCCCACAGCCAAGGAGAATACACTAGTTCACACCAGAGCTCAGAGGCCCGCCGTATTGTTGTGTATGGCGCAAAAGACAAAGCAGACCTATATCAATATAACCAACCGTAATACAGCCAAACGTAACATAACTCAAACTAACGTACCGATACCACTATTACTGGCCACCGCAGAGCCGAGCAGATTATACTAGAGCACAGCAGAGCGCAGAAATCCACCGCATTGAAGTGTATAGCAAGAAAGACAAAGATACGGAAACCCTACCTGACCTAGCCTAACCAAACCAGTCGTAGCCCAACTCTTCACAACGCGCCCAGACTACTGTTGATGCGCTCCCCAGAGACGAGCAGAGCATACCAGATCACACTGGGGCGCAGAAATACACGCAATAGCAGTGTATAGCACAAAAGTCAAAGCACCCCTATCATAATATATGCAATCTTAACTTAACCAAACGTAACAAAAATAAACCTAACGTACCTCGACCCCTATATCTGGCCTCGCCAGAGTCGAGCCGAACATATTACAGAACAGTAGAACGCAGAAATAGGTGGAATCGCAGTGTATAACACAAAAGTTGTAGCTACCCAAACATAACCAGGACTATCGTAATCCTACCAAACGTAGACAAAATAGACATAACGTGCCGAGACAGCCATTGCAGCGCTCCACAGAGCCTAGCAGAGCATAGTAGGGCACACTAACAGAATCCCACCTAATAGCAGAGTATAGCACAAAAGTCAAACACATCCTATCCTCACATACCCAA
>NW_016910946.1:0-679 GCF_001483705.2 Eufriesea mexicana
TGTTCTACTAGCGTCAGCTTGCATCAGAGAGACCAGCAATAGTGTTCGCGGCACGCTAGGTTGGGTTAGATTACGTTTGGTAAGGTTAAGTTTCCTTGGGTTATGTTAGGATAGCTTTGGCCATTGTGCTACGCACTGCTATCCAATGGACTTCTGCGCTCTTCTGTGAGCTATCGCACTGTGCTTGTCTCTGTAGGCGCCAGGAATAGAGCTCTCGGCACGTTAGGCTTAGCTACGTTGCGTTCGGTTATGTTAGCTTTGTTCAGGCTTTGTTGGGATAGCTTCGACTTCTGTGCTATACGCTGCTATTCTGACGATTTCGGCGTTCTAAATTGCTCTGCTATACTCTGGCTAGCTCGCGTGAGGACAGCAATAGCGTCCGTGGCTCGTCTGTTCGATGTGCTACGTTACGTCCGCTTATGTTACGTTTCGAAACGTTATGATGCGATAGCATAGACCTTTGCGCAGTACACTGCTATTAAGTGGGTTTCTGTGTTCTACTGTGCTCAAGTATGTTCTGCTTGGCACTAGAGGGGTCGGAAATGTGGTCTGGGCTCATTAAGCTTAGTCAGTCCACGTTTGGCTACGTCAGGTTAGGTCAGGTGGGTTAGTGTATATTTGACTTTTGCGGTATACGCTGCTATTTGGTTTCTATCTGCGCTCCACTGTGCTCTAATAT
>NW_016910947.1:0-692 GCF_001483705.2 Eufriesea mexicana
GGAGAGCCAACTTCCTTGTATAAGCAAGGAGGGAAGATCATTTTGGCCTGCTATAGCCACAGCTATGCTGCAGAGTCGGGCGGGATAGTTCAATTTTCTTGACATTTTCGACTAATATCGTGGAGAGCTAGCTTCCTTGCATAAGTATGGAGGAAAGATCCATTTGGCGTGCTATAGCCATTGCAATGCTGTAGAATCTGGCCGGAAAATTCAATTTTATTGACATTTTCGACTAATATCGTGAAAAAAAAACTTTCTTGCATAAATAAGGAGGAATGATTCTATTGGCGTGCTATTGCCAATGCAATGCTACAGAATCTGGATGGAAAGTTCAATTTTATTGTCATTTTCTACTTGTATCGTGGTGAGCTAGCTTCCTTGCATAAACAAGGAGGAAATATTGTTTTGGCAAGCTATAACCATTGCAATGCTGCAGAATCTGGCTGGAAAGTGCAATGTTATTGTCATTTTCGACTAATATCGTGGTGAGCATGAAATTTTATTGTCATTTTCGACTAATATCGTGGTGAGCTAGCCTCCTTGCGTAAGAATGGAGGAAACAATTTCCTTGTATAAGTAAGGAGGGAAGATCATTTTGGCGTGCTATAGCCATTGCAGTGCTGTAGAACCTGGCCGGAAAGTTTAATTTAATTGACATTTTCGACTAATATCGTGGTGAGTTAACTTTCCTG
>NW_016910948.1:0-658 GCF_001483705.2 Eufriesea mexicana
AAAATTGAATTTTCCAGCCAGATTCTATAGCATTGCAATGGCTATAGTAGGCCAATAGAATCTGTCCTCCTTATTTCTGCAAGAAAATTAGAACACCACGATATTAGTCGAAAATGTCTATAAAATTGAATTTTCCAGCCAGATTCTATAGCATTGCAATGGCTATAGTAGGCCAATAGAATCTGTCCTCCTTATTTCTGCAAGAAAATTAGAACACCACGATATTAGTCGAAAATAACAGTAAAATTGAATTTTCCAGCATGTTTCTATAGCAATGCAATGGCTGTAGCACGGCAATAATCTCCTTCCTTCTTATTTATGCACGAAGGTTAGATCACGACGATATTAGTCGAAAATGTCATTAAAATTGTATTTTCCAGCCTGATTCCATAGCATTGCAATGGCTACAGCACGCCAATGGAATCTTTCCTCCTTATTTATGCAAGGAAATCAGCTCACCACGATATTAGTCGAAAATATAAAAAAAATTGAATTTTCCAGCCAGATTCTGCAGCATTGCAATGGCTATAGTACGCCAATAGAATCTTTCCTCCTAAATAAGGAGGAGAGTCAGCTCACCACGATATTAGGCGGGAATGCCTATAAAATTGAATTCTCAGCCTGATTCTATAGCATTGCAATGGCTAGAGCGCGCCAA
>NW_016910949.1:0-1197 GCF_001483705.2 Eufriesea mexicana
GAGAATAGGTCTATTCAAAATCTATAACCTGTTATAGCCTGGTGAATGGATCGCCTATCGCCTCCAACCCAATGGCAAGTACAGCCATCTTCTTGCCTAAGAACAGGGATATACAAAGTCTATAGTCTGTTATAACTTGGAGAATAGGTCGCCTGACGTCTTCAATCAATGGCAGGTACAGCCATCTACGTGCCAGAGAATAGGTCTATTCAAAATCTATAATCTGCTATAGCTTGGTGCATAGGTCGCCCAACGCCTTCAATCCAATGGCAAGTATAGCAATCTACTTGCCAGAGTAGGCCTTTTCAAAATATATAACCTGCTATAGCATGGCGAATGGATGGCATATCGCCTTCAATCCAATGGCCAGTATAGACATCTACTTGCCAGCGTATAAGTCTATTCAAACCCTATATGCTGCCATAGCTTGGTGATTAGATCGCATGTCGCCTGCAATACAATGGAAAGTACAGCCAGATACTTGCCAGGGAATAAGTATATTCCAAAACTGTAACCTGTTATAGCTTGGTGAATAGATCGCCTATCGCCTTCAATCCAATGGCAAGTACTGCCATCAACTTGCCTGGGAAGAGGTCTATTCAAAGTATATAATCTGTTATATCTTGGTGAGTAGATCGTCTGACGTCTTCAATCCAATGGAAAGTACAGCCATCTACTTGCCAGAGAATAAGTCTATTCAAAATCTATAAGCTGTCATAGCTTGGTGATTAGATCTCCTGTCGTCTGCAACCCAATGGCAAGTACAGCCATCTACTTGCCAGAGAATAGGCCTATTCATGATCTATAACCTGTTATAGCTTGGTGAATACATCGCCTAACGCCTTCAATCCAATGGCAAATACGGCCATCTGCTTGCCAGAGGATATGTCTATTCAAAATCTATTATCTGTTATAGCTCAGTGCATAGACCGCCCATCGCCTTCAATCCAATGGCAAGTACAGACTTCTACTTGCCAGAAAAAAGGTCTATTCAAAATCTATAACCTGTTATAGCATTGTGAATAGATGGCATAAAGCCTTCAATCCAATGGAAAGTACAGTCATCTACTTGCCAGAGGATAAGTCTATTCAAAACCTATAAGCTGCCATAGCTTGGTGATTAGATCGCCTACCGTCTGCAATTCCAATGGCAAGTACACCCATCTACTTGCCAGAGAATTGGTCTATTCCAAACCT